>NC_056748.1:1004479880-1004652380 GCF_019279795.1 Protopterus annectens
ATATAGGAGGGAGGCACAGTCCCCCCACTTTAGGGCAAAGACCCCTCATATAGATAGGTTCATAGATTAGTACTAGGCTAACTGCCCTTGTGGGCCATTTTAAGCCTAGCCAATCATCCCCCTTGTGAGACTCAAACCCTGCATCTTGTGTTTGTAAAGCAAACACCTTAACCATTAGGCCACCCTCCCATTATAAACATTTTAAACTATACAGATGGATACTTACAAGTACAATGAATAACTGTTTTGCAGAAAATGATATGCAACCAAAGTATATGGGTGGCTTTGCCCCCCCCCCCCCACATCCCCCCTTACTATATATTCTAACTCCAGTGGGGAACAGGCCATATATAATTGTAGGTGAAATGAGTTTCAGTGAAATGAGTTGTCAGTGAAATGAGTTTTCAGTGAAATGAACTTTCAGTGAATTGGTCTTGCTGATTCGGTTGTCAGTGAAATGAGCTGTCAATGACATTAAGATAACCCATATATATATATATATATATATATATATATATATATATATATATAGATAGATATAGATATAGATATATATATGTGTGTGTGTGGTGGTATGTATATACATGCACTTTGTGTGTATGTTACATAGCAACCATGCTTGTCTGCAAAGCACTGATGATCAACAATTATTTATGCAAGCACTAATGTGCAGTTGCAATAGTTTTCACGTTAGGTGAAATTAACAGGGAACAAGGGAGTTCCCCTTTCTCTGTAATGGTAAGACCTCCAAACAAACAAATCTGTTAGGGGAAAAATATAAAAAAATAAAAAATGTATAATAAGCTGGTTGCATAAGTATGCACACCATTAAACTAATACTTTGTTGAAGCACCTTTTGATTTAATTACAGTATTCAGTCTTCTTGGGTAGGAGTTTATCAGCATGACACATCTTAACTTGACAATATTTTCCTACTCTTTTTTGCAAAAGCACTCCAAATCTGTTCGATTGCAAGGGCACCATTTGTGCACAGCCCTCCTCAGGTCAACCCACAGATTTTCTATTGGATTTAGGTCTGGGCTCTGGCTGGGCCATTCCAAAACTTTAATTTTCTTCTGGTGAACCCATTCTTTTGTTGATTTGAATGTATGCTTGGGGCCATTCTCGTGTTGAAAGGTGAAATTCCTCTTCATCTTCAGCTTTCTAGCAGATGGCTGAAGGTTTTAGGCCAAAAGTGACTGGTATTTGGAACTGTTTATAATTCCCTCCAGCTTGACTAAAGCCCCAGTTCCAGCTGAAGAAAAACAACCCCAAAGCATGATACTGCCACCACCATGCTTCACCTTGGGGATGGTGTTCTTTTGGTGATGCAATATGTTGATTTTCCACCAAACCTACCTTTTGGAATTATGGCCAAAAAGTTCAACCTTGGTCTCATCAGACCATAACACATTTTCTCACATGCCATTGGGAGACGTGATGTATTGTTTTGCAAATTTTAGCTGGGCCTGGATGTTTTTCTGTGTAAAGAATGGCTTCCGTCTTGCAACCCTACCCCATATTCCAGACATGTGGAGAATACTGGAGATTGTTGTCACATGTAGTACACAACCAGTACTTGCCAGAAATTCCTGCAGCTCCTTCAGTGTTACTTTAGGTCCCTTGGCAGCCTCCCTGACCAGTTTTCATCTCGTTATTCATCAATTTTGGAGGGGCTTCCAGTTCTTTGCAACATCACTGTTGTCCCATATTTTTTCCACTTTTTGCTGACTGTCTTCACTGTATTCCATGGTATATCCAATGCTGTGGAAATTTTTTTCTAACATAAACACCAATTCAAGTAACGAATCAATTCCAAAAAACACCAAATGCTCGAAAAAGCAAAAAGGAAGGAAACCAACACTAGGATGATTATAACTCCATTTAATAGCCCGTTCTGGTACCTCGGCAATTTGCCTTCAGTGGAACAATTTAAGATATACTAACATCCTGTATAAATAGTCACATAAATTAACTCATCAGCCTTAATTGGCTGTAATTACATTTACTTAAAGTGCAAATGCATAAACAGTACTAATATACCCACACATATCAAATGTATATTACAAAATGTTAAATATCAATTACTTAGTAAAGCAAATTAATAAACTGTATGCTGAACTGAATAACTTAAAAAAACTGTCAACAACTTTACATTGATGCATATCTTTAAATGCATGAAATGTATAAAAATGTAATTGATATTTAACATTTTGTAATATACATTTGATATGTGTGGGTATATTAGTATATCTTAAATTGTTCCACTGAAGGCGAATTGCCTAGGTACCAGAACGGGCTATTAAATGGAGTTATAATCATCCTAGTGTTGGTTTCCTTCCTTTTTGCTTTTTCGAGCATTTGGTGTTTTTTTAAATTTTTTTCTACCCTTCTGACTGATACCTTTCATCAATGAGATCCCTTTGATGCTTTGTACACTCTCTGTGAACCACAGCTTTTGCTGTAGCAGACAACTGAGTAAATGTCAGGAAAATCCTGCTAGGTCAGCTGAACTTTATTTGGGGTTAATCAGTCTCTTTAACTGAAGGCAAGTGTGTACCCAAGAAGACTAAATGCTGTAATTAAATCAAAAGGTGCTGCAACAAAGTATTAGTTTAAAGGTGTGCACACTCATGCAACCAGCTTATTGTACGTTTTTATTTTCCTCTAACAGATTTGTTTGTTTTTCAATTGAATTGTATTTATTTGTCTTATAAAACACGAAACTATTTTTAATGAAAAGAACGAGTCACTAAAAGAAGCAGCTTCATCAAAAAGATTAAACAAATGTACCTTATAAATTAAAACTGGCCATTTGTGGAGCAGAGAAGAGGAGCTGGTAAGATGGGCTCATAACACTGAACAAGAGAGAATAAAAAGAATGTATTATAGAAAAAAGGTAAAATAAAACTTTGCTACAACAAACCTATTAAGAAGAAAAATGTACTAAGTCAACAGTGTCTCTATTGCAGAGAAAACTAGAAAAATAAAGGCGGAAAACTGGCTGAAAACTGGATGAAATGGAAGCAAAATACTGGGGGGGGGTATTGTTTATACAGTAAACAGTAGCACTGTAAAGCAGCTTCCTGCTACTGCAAACTGATACGCTGCTGCAAAGACTTTACTCAAGCATGGTTTTCAGTAATCTGGTGCAGCTGGAAAACTTTCTAGCTGCTTTCAACTGATAAATGTTACCTGCACAGAAGTTAAGCTTACTGTAGCAGTTCATCAATAAAGAATCACGCCATGAAGACTATTGATTGGGAATTTACAAAACAGTCAATGTTACTGAAGTGATGCCACACATACAAATATAAAGCTGAATGTAGACATTTCTTTATTCTAATCAGGAAAACAAGAACTAAATTAAAACATACATCAATTAATTATGAAAGTAACTCACATAGATGAATACCACATCAAGCCAATGTTCTTAAGAGGAAACCATTTCATAATTTTATAGAATGATCTCATATGTCCCTTTCCATTTAATTTGTTTTTTAACCTTGTAAGTAGTCCAATATTTTTCAAACCATTTTAGCAACAGGACAGTATATATTGTCAGTTTTTAGGCTAACCTGTCAGCTACATGTTTTGAGAGTTGAAAGGCAAGAGAATTACTCATTGAGAATCTGTGCAGACGTTGGGAGAACAGGCAGACTGCAACAGACTGTGACTTGGAACTAACATCCAAACTTTGGGCCTGTGAGGGAGTTTTGGAGTTTTTTTTCTTCTGGAAAGTCTTCATTCTAGAACTTCTGTAATATTACTGGGACAATTTCATTTACACTCTAGTTGTTTTTGCTATTTTTAATGCTTTGGCCCCCTTTTCAAGAAAGATGAATGCAGCCATGCCAGGACTAAAGTATTGAATTGCTTTGAAATCTGCATTGGTTTATTTGTCTTCATTCTTTGTTCTCCCCATCAGTTCACACCCCTAACTTAATTAAGTAATTATATTATTCCTGTTATTGCTTAATTTAAACAATATTTTTCTTAGTACCCATTGCCTGACATTTCTGTGTATTTTTTTTCAATTCTCAAGTGCTGAATTCATCAGTGACTTGTGCTCTCCTCCTCATAGACGAGTAGCTTATGGCTGTACTTGTTAACCCTCAGATGTTTGAAAAACAATTTAAAAAAAATGATAGTGTTATATCAAACTGGATAACAAGACTTCCTTTATTAAGTTAAAGTGATTTTGTTGCTTCCATTAAGGAAACTTCATCAGAACTAACTAAGTTAGACACATCATTTAAAAAACTTCGGACAGTAAAATCATATGACACCATCATCCAAAATAAACTTTAGAATCTAAATTAAAAAATGTTTAAATATACAAAGGAGAAGAACCTAAAGTTATCTAAAAACACTTGGTAAGAATAATGTATTGACAATAATGTGTTGTTAAAATACATTTAAAAATCAATTTAATAAAATGCATGTAGTGAAACTAACTCAAAATTCTAAAATCAAACTTGACCATCAAGGGAATTACAGGTTTGAAGCTTTAAGCTGTAAAACACTAAGCTGCAGAACACCGCCTGTGGAAATTTGTTCATTTAAAACTGGTGCTGTGCCCACAACTTATAGGAGCTGCCAATACAGCTCTCTGAAATTAAACTTTTTGGAATGCTTTCAAGAATAAAAAGTACAAATCTCTTAAAATAAGAATATGTTTTAGAATGTTTACTTAGAACATTAATTTCATCACTCATTTTAATTGCATACACATGTTCATTAATCCAGGAGTGCAAAGATTGTTCAGTTTTCACATCGTAAAAGGATGAACATGTTAAACAACTAGCAAAGTATACTACCCCCTTGTTCCACAGTTGTATTTCTCATTACAAGAAATAGCTTTTGGGTATGTACTTACAATAGTATTAATAGTGTCCAGAATATACACATACTGGGAACATGACCCACATTTAAACATGCCTTTAATATGTTAACATACCACATCAGATCCTTTTGTTTTGCCAAATTCGAATTCCATTTATCACAAAAATGGGGCCATTGCCTAATTTAGCAGTGTACTTAGTTGATGAAAATATTGATGATCATTTTCTCTCAAAAATGTTCTGAGCTTCCCCAGCTCAATGATTAAAAGTTAAAGCAAAGAAGTCAGAAACACCTTGTGTATTCTTTCTGCAGGAATATGAATCATGTAAAATAGGTACAAACTTCCCCTGTAATATTTCATTAATAATGAGAGCCAAAAATTGAGGAGAGGGGTAATTTCTTTCTATAAATAAATCCTTTCATTTAATAAGCTATTTTTCATACTTGGAATCATCAGAAATGAGCCTTGAAGGCATTACCATTTAGCCTTTAGCCAAATTTTTCTTTTGCAATAAGGGGTTTCAGAAAATGTAAATAACTATTAAAATATTTTTTTTCCTAAAAATGTTAGATTCCCATTTCATGTTACAAAGATCATTAGTTGTTAGAACAGTTGATTTCTACAAAACTTTTCTCACAAGTAAAGTTTTAAAAGCTATCAATGTTGCTTATGTATTAAAAAAGTTATTGTACATTTCCATAGAACCAGACAATAAAAGAAAATGATCATCCAAAAATCATAAGTACACAGAATTAAAGTTGCTGTCAAAAATATAACACTTTTTTCCAATGCCCACATAACTGTATTAGCAAAAACCGCTTCAGAAGACACCTCCCCCATTGCTATCCCCTTTTGTTTGTTGAAAGAATTCACCATCAAAATAGACAAAGTTGTACTTTAAAACAGTGTCCATACAATCTCCAGTAATAAATATCCTCATGGTTTAGGGCCGCATTAGTCAACAGTGGTTTGTAGAACCACTCAATACCAATGTCATGAGGAATTACTGAGAACACATCTCTTACATATATTGTTACAAATAAATCTTTGTCATTAAATGCGACAGATGCTAGTTTGTCCTACAGATCCTTCAGTCTGGAAAGCCAAGTGGTCCGGATTGTGCGGAAAGCTATGCATTTGTCTTCGATTAAGCCCACTGTTCCGCTGTTCTGAATTGGTCAGCCATTGCTCGGCTTAAGTGCTTTCATATACAACTACAGGTAAAGCAAGTTTACTGGTTAAATGCTTTTGTCTGTGTAACTATACAGATAAAAGTGCTTAACCAGTAAACTTGTTTTGTTACTTCATCCAGCAAAGATTAGCTGCACTTGAAACTTTCATTAGTCTAATCAAAAAAAACAACTATACTAAGAATGCTGTAACAGCAGGTAGGCAGTAGATTCAAGAACAGTGAGACAACTCAAGAATACTTATGACAGTGAAATAGTTCAAGTCCAGTCGAGCAACATATAACCTGATTAGGACTGAGACACAGTGCAGGAAACTATGCAAAGTAAATGCCTAACTTACTTGCCGTCAAACTTTATGCTTATGCATGGGGTAGTCACAACGATATTATGATTGCTGGTAGTGTCAATTTGTCAGAAAAGTTTTTGTAATAAATGTTTCACTTCCATCCATTAGGGAATCTTTTCAAGATACATTGGGGGTAAAGGGATGCTGACCTACAAGGGCTTTGCAGTTAGCTTTTAGTACATGCACTACATTCTCTGCAGACAGAATTACAAATGCCAATTACTTTATCCCAGCATTAATATACAGACGCCAAAAGACAGACTGTCATTCAGTTCTTCCCTTACTTTTAAACATTTCTGCTAATCCTGCCTGTCTAACGTGTATAGTTTTACTCTGTGCAACAAAGTATGTATGAATATTTAGTTTTGCTGTTTTATTCACAGGTGTATAATTTGTTCTGCTAACCACTAGAATTTGCTAGATATATTGATCCTTTAAGACTGTGATCTAGCAATGGGTACCATCCACCAGAAAAAAAAACTGAAGGTCATCAATAAATCATTGCCTGCTACAGGTCATCTGACCAGTGGGACTATATGGAGAAATGAATCACTTCAATTGTATTATCAAAAAGTTTCTCTTGCCATCTGAAAATGCACAACTTTTTCCATCCTCTGACATTATTTCTTCCACAAATGCAAAGCAGGTACACTTTTACTAAGCTGGGGCATTAGCTAACAGCCTACATTATATAAGTGAAGTCTGTTTTAAAAATACTAAGTCAATATTTTGTCACAGCTATGTTACTTTCCACAGAATTTCAGCCTACAGTAAAAAGGATTCATATAGTACTCTAGCATATCTTTTAACAGCCCTTATTATTCATAATGATTCGTGTGCTTTTGAGTCTGTGATCTGTCCATTTAGTGGTTTTACTGTTTTCCAGAAGTATTTAGGAGAAGATGATACTGCCTCTTTTCTTTTATGTAGATGAGCTAAGCAGAATTAATTGCAGTTCTGTTTTTTTCCGGAGACCGAGGAACATTAGGTGCAAGGTTTCATTGCATTTTTCCATTGTCTCATTGCCCTGTCTTTGTTCGATAATTGTTAGTCTCATTTGTGGATCGCTCTGCTGAGTCTGTCTGCTATCATGTTGTGTTTCCCTGGGATGGGCATTGCTATCAGAAAGCGTTGGGAAGAGGTCGCCCACTGCCATTCTCTCAGGGCTTCCCGACAAAAGGGATAAGACCTGGTTCCTCCTTGTTTGTTTATGTACCACATAGACAAAGTGTACATAACTTTTATTTGCATGGAATTCTGGAAAGTATAGAGGGCTGTCAGCACAAAATAGTAGAAAGAGGACAGTATTTTAAAGGTGGCATTCACATTCACATATATTTTGGTTGAAAGGCCATGTCTATGGTAATAGTATACTTTTGGCGCAGTGCGAAAATAGGGTGTTCCACATTTTGACTGTTTGTCAAACATTGCAATAGTTTGTGTTCCACATTGGCCTCTTAGCAGGTTGAGACCTATGCCTTGAGTATATGTGGCTTATCTAAAAATAAATTCTTCAGTTTCTCGTTTAGTAAAACAGCTAAAGTTTCTGTGTTAGAACCAGAAGAAGCCAAAATAGGTTATAGTGCAGGACATACCTCCCAACCTCTAAGAAATCTGGACAAAGCCATATTAAAGTTGTACAAATAGGGACAATTTTGAAATATTGCTCTTACAAACTTAGAATGAATTTTCTGAAGGGTATGAAGTGTAAAACCCAAATGTCTGTCATTATTTTCTAACTTCAATCTTTAATGATTTGCCATTAATTTGCCAGAAAGCTGCAATTTTATTAAAAACGGATGAAAAATATAAGGCAAAATCTGGACATCCTGCAAAAAATCTGTACAGTGCACGGCCAGTTGTAAAACTATGAGAACCACTACTGAAGAAATGCATTACATTGTCACACTGGCTATACTATCCTGTTTGTCCACCTCCTATTGCATATCTCTGATGCAAAGCATGACTTGACCTCCAACATACATCACTACCAAAACTATTACTATTTAGCTGCAGTACCTGATAATTGAATTCCTTCCAAATTTGGTTTGGTATCATTCATTGCAAAGGCAGGTATTTTCCCAACTGACCTTGACTGTATGTTCTGTTTATGTGCATATTCTGAATCAGCAGCATTCACAAACATTAAGGCCCGACTGATTGCAGTTTGTTTATTGTCTTCTTACTTACTTGAGTGAGTTAGAGTTCATCTACTTTTTCATCTTTTTAAATGAGTAGCTTGTTTGCAGACTAAAAGATTTCATATCCATTAAGGTTTGCCATTGTTAAAACTTCAGTCCTCCTTTGTAGCAGGCATGGTCCTAATGTCTGCATAACATAAAAGTAACCCTATGTGCCTTATTTTGTAAGTACACTGTGTTTTCTGTAGATACCTTTTTTGCCATTTCTTCAACCAATGTTCATTTTTTTATTATAGGATATTTACTTCCTTTGATTCTCACAACATACAGATACATTTTCAGGGGCAGTGCCATCCTCACACTTACCCAGTAGTTTTACCTCCCACACCCTGTTCCTTATATATAGTAATTCTGTGATCATATAACAAGTGTCATACCTTTCAAAGATTAGTAAATATGACTTAGTGCCAACTTCTTTGCCAGTTTATTGATGGGACAGATAGTTTGGGATGAGGGGGAAGAAAAACTTCTGTCATAGCTGAACAAGCTTTTGATTAGTCTATACACTTTAGTCTGTATTAAAGTGTTCAATATTTTTTACATATGAAGCAGCTAGCTCTTACAGACTGCAGTTAGCTATATATATATATATATATATATATATATATATATATATACACATACATATATATATATATCTACAGATGGTTTCCATTAGATTGGTCATTCATGGCTAATATTACCCTTTGTATAGTCAACCTACTTTGGTCAACACTGTATTTGAACAAGAAGTAAGTATATATAATTAGCATGGGGGATGGAGGGGCATATCACCAAAACAGCAGCGAGGCTTGCCTTCTGGCAAAATCACTGAAACATTGCATGAAAATGTAACCTCTGAGGATGAGCAGAAGCATGTCAATCATGTGTGATTCAACATTATTGTGTTGACATTTAACATGTCAAATTAACTTTACTCACTAGCTCCATGTGTGTGTGTGTGTGTGTGTGTGTCTGTGTGTGTGTGTGTGTGTGTGTGTGTGTGTGTGTGTGTGTGTGTGTGTGTGTGTGTGTCTGTGTGTGTGTGTGTGTGCGTGTGTGATATATAGGGTCTATATTACATAGCTGAAGTTGCATAACTTTGACTACCATATGTGCAAACACATATGTCCGAAGTTACAGAACTTCGAGTATGTATAAAAGAAAAGAAAAAGAAAATAAAAGGTGATATGCAGGGGGGCAAGCCCCCCTGCACCGTCCATGTGGGAGGCTGTGCCCACCACATCCCCCCACTCTTTAAATACACCAACTCCAAGGTCGCGCTACGGTGCAGTAAAGGGAAAATTTCCTTTACTGCACTGTAGCGAGACATTGGAGTTGGTATATTTAAAGAGCAGGGGAGTGTGGGGTGCAGGGGCTGCAGTTTATCTGTCTGTCCATTGCATTTCCACTCTCCCTTTCCCTCATTGACACTCCTTTTTATAATAAGGGAAGATAGGTCTTCTCCACTCAGGACAGCTGAAAATCCTTTCTCCAGTCTGCAAAGGAAACGCAGTTCTGTATACCTACATCAGACTCTAGGTGGCAGTATCCCCCCCTATATATATATATATATATATATATATATATATATATATATATATATATATATATATATATATATATATATATATATATATATATATATGTATATATATATATATATATATATATATATATATATATATATATATATGTATATACATATATATATATATATATATATATATATATATATATATAAGCATATTTATGAATATAGAAATGGGTGTGTGGACATGTGTACACTTGTAGCGTATGGCCTCACTAAAATGATTTCAACATATTTACTTTGTCATAATATCAAGAAATGTATTCATCCATTCATAAGCATTTTGTGGAATTGTTTTATTAGAATATATATATATATATATATATTATATTTATATATATATAAAATACACACACACGCATATACACCTATAATATATTGACGTATGCAAGCAATAATGCCCTCCAGGGTGTGTGTGTGTTAATGTGTAATTAACGCCTGCCCAGGGGTATTATGAGGTGCGACACCTGAACACACACCCTGGAGGGCATTATTGTGCTTTGACAATGGGCTGTTTGTAAAATTGTTGTGTTTTACTTATTTATTTTTTTTTAAGTACTGTATTATTTTGTTATATATATATTCCTCCGCCTACTGTTTCAAACTTGCTCTAGTATATGTTAATAGTGTTGGAGGAAACATTTTACATCAAATATATATATAAAAATAATATAGTGCTTAAAAAAATAATAAGCAAGTGAAACAACAATTTTACATACAACCATTCTCTCTCCCATACACACATACACAGTCTCTTCTGCTTTAACACACATACATATACACACACACAGTCTTCTCTACTTTCATAGACACATTCATTCACACAAGATCTTTCTCACCCTCTTTCTCAATCTCCCACAGTCTCCAGCTGCTTTCATACATACATTCAGTCTCCCTCTCTCTCGATCTCTCTTACAAGGCATACATGCATTCACTCACACATCACTCTTGGTTTCTCTCTCTCTCTCACTCTCTCCATCTCTCTCGCACACACACACACACACACACACACACACACACACACACACACACACACACACACACACACACACAGAGTCTCACTGCTTTCATGCACGCATTCACGCACACATGCAGACAGAGACATAAACATACTCTTCCTTTTGCTCTATCGATTGCTCTCTCTCTCTCACTCTTACTCGCATACACTCACAAACACTATATTTTATTTTTTTTCCTTTTTTTTATTTTGGACTCACTAAACAACAAAAGCGCTGCTTAGCGAGTGTAAAATAACAGCTCACTCAATCTCACTTTCACTGACATGCATGCATGCAGTCACGCACAGACATAAACTCACACACACACACCTTTTTTGTTAATGTCTTATTTTTTTTTATATTTTACACTCGCTAAACAGCAAAAATGCTACTTGGTGAGTGTAAAATAATGGTGGCAGTTCCATTTCCTCAGTCCGAGCTCCATGGCAGCTTGATAAGCTGCCATGAAGCGGCGGACTCGTTTTTCAGTGGGCATCACTTGTACATTAATACCCTGCTGGAGAATGCTCGTTCTCCAATCAGAATATTGATGTGCAGTTTGCCTGTTGTCTAATGTGTATATTAATTGCCTAAAAATCACTTTTGCAGATATTATGTCTGGCATGGATGTTATATGTAAAACAGGATAAGTATCTTTCTCTTTATGTGAGTGAGACCGATGTTAGTCTGGTGCATTATTTCACTTTTCTATACATTATGACTGAACGCTACAACAGTTCTGTATTCTAAAGGTAATGAAGAAGTAACAGGAACAAAGTATCTTCAGATCTTTGCCAGCAGTAGTGTGAGTCTGTCATACCATCACATTTAATAATGTAGGTCAGCTACTTCTGCTGGGAAGCTCACAAGACTCTTTTCATCAGTGACAGCAGCTGTCCCATCTAATCCAGAGCACAGCTTAAAGTGTAGCTATTACCCACTGCCTCACATACACATACATGAATGATAAGATGTAATCACAACAAGATTATCTTTCTCATCTAAGAATATTTTGTTAATCTTTCTCATATAAATTTTCATCAAACTTTTTTCATGTATAGTATTTTATCACTGGCATGAAATTCTAAATGCTACATTTTGCATAAGGAGATGATTTTATTTTATTTTTTATTAAGCTAGGAAGCATTTATTCTTGTATTAACCCACCTTTTCTGTGCATGCTGCATTTGATTCACTTTCTTTCACTTGTCCTGTGTATCCTCATTTCTGAGATATATCTCACTTCGCCTGTTAGATGATAGTTTTGCTTCTTCACCAGCAAAAGGATTCATGCATAGAGAGGATATCTCGCTCTGTAACTTTTCCCTAATCTTTAACATTGAAATGCATAGACACACAATCATGCACCCATGTACAGGTATATGTGTGAATCCCTTTACCCAGCTTTATATCTGTTTTAAATTTCTTACCACTTTACCATACATAAAACTGGAGGTGCTCCTACTATTACAAGCTTTAGCACTTTTGGGGTGGGGAAAGCCCTTACTGGCTCACAAAGTCTGTCCTCATTTCTACCTACCCAGTACTTCACTTTTATTGCATCTTTGCTACAGTCCTCATCTTTCTGTCACCTGCAGGCCTTATACCTCTCAACTGTGCAGATGTTCAAAGAATATCCAGATTTTTACCTCATAATTTTGGCCTGTTTCTCATGAAATTTGTTCCTTTCTGGCAAATCAGTGAGGACTAATGTCAGTAAATATGGACAAATGTTTGAATTTCAGAATTCATATCCTTCAGAAATGCATGCTAACCAAAGCTGTTGTTCTAGCAACCTTCTAAGTGTATAACAGCAGTATTTAAATCTGTTCCTGTTTTTGTGCCTTTGCCCCCCCCCCCCAATTATTGTAGGCTTTGTACACATTTTTTTCACTAAGTTGTTAACGGATATGGCACACTTCATTCCCACAGATTCTATGTCTCCTGCCTCTGTCATGGCCTCCTATTGACAAAAAGCCAAAAAATGATATGGGGAAACCTGAAAAAGAGTGAATCTTGAAAATTGCTCTTCTTCTTAAAACTTCTTTTTGCAAGGGGGGGGTCAAACATCCCTGCATACCCCCATGTAGGGGTAAGCCCCACATACCCCCTGAACTTATATATACCAACTCCAAGATAACCATACCTTAGAAAAAAGGGAATATTCTGAGAAATTGCATCTTAGACTTAAAATATGTTAGTCCATTTTTTGGCCGTTCGGTCTCTGTGTTTTGGGACTCACTGTAGTGAGTCCCAAGATTTCAAATGGCTACCCCCTGTCACTTCTACCTGACAAAGTAGATGAAATATAAATTAAAAAAAAAAAAACTTTAAAATAATAAAATAATTTATATTTTAACTTCATAATTTAGATGGAGACCCATATATATATATATATATATATATATATATATATATATATATATATAGATATATATATATATATATATATATATATATATATAAAGAGAGAGAGAGAACTAGAGAGAGAAATAAAACACCCAAAAAGTGGTGATCAGATATTGGGGATGTACAGACCAAATATACAGAAAAGAAACGTGCCATCACCACTGCAAAGTGAAACACGTTTTCTGCCTTATTAGCGAGTCACTCCAGTGGATCAGAATAATGTAAAGCATACTGTCTACATGAATTGTAGTTTCAGTCATTCAAATGCTGAGACATTTATTAACTGACTACTAACCACAGATGAAATAATTCACTATCTTATATCAATATATCTATCAATCAATTGGTATCAATATATCTAGACCTAAATAAAGAAAACAATTAGTAGGATTGTTGAATCCAGGAAGCATGGCTTAACTGGTTATTTTCAAACATAAAACAATTAGTAAGTAAACAATATAACTGGTTTATGTACATGGAGACAAGAGGAAATGCCTTTCAACTTAAGCAGACATGTAGACTACCTTGGCCAAAGTTTTACATTCTGAAGGTTTAGTGTCTCATCTGTTTCAAGTTGTATTCACTGGCCAATAGTTTAAAGAGTGATTGCCCTCATTTCTGCCTGAAAATCCTGATATTTTACGACTTTGTGTCTCTCTGTATGTAAGACACTATAGTCACTGGCTGTAGCAGTTTCAATAATCAATGCTACGTTTGTCTTCTTTTAGTGGAGTACTATATCTGGTTTTCTCAAAAGTATTTTTTGTCACTGTTGGTAATGAGTAATCCCATGTGATATAAACTTTATCATTTTCCATAATGTTTGCAGTTCATGATTCCAGTACTTCTCAGTACTTCACTATTGTAATGTTTCCATAATCCCTAATGCAACAGTCTTGGCATATTATTATGCCTTTCTATATACAGGCCCTCTGCCATTAGTGTATCATACCCAGCAACAAGATGTGTGACTGTTTCCATTTCTGTTACTTCACTATCCTGGTCCATCAGAAATAATCTTTCATTTTTTGTTTTAAATTCACCTCTCCTTAACCATTCCTATATGAGATCCTGATCGACATGAGGTTGTTCCAAGAGTTTTCTGTACTTGGAACGATATTGATGCCTTTTCCACATTTCTTGTCTTCTCATCTGATTCTTCAACTTATATTCTTTCTTTTGTTTTTTGGCACATCCATTTGCTGTCTGATATTTATCTACTTCTGGCTTGATTTTAATTAGCACTTCACCCCGATACAGTTCTGCTAAACTAAGTACAGAAGTCATCTTAGTCTTGTTCTCCTCGTGTTTTAAAACTTTCACTATGTTTGGATCTTGTGAGGTCAGCAGATATGTATGCAGTCCTATGATTGCAGGTCTTTACAGGTAATCAGTTTTGAGGAGGCCCACACCTCCTTCAGAATGGGGAATATATAATTTTGGTATGCAATGATTTTTATAAATCACTTGATATATGTGAAGCATTTTTCTTGTTTTCCTATCCAACTGATCCAATACCTTTTAGGAGTAGTCGATTACCCCAAAACTGTAAGTTAGAACAGGGCTGTTTTAAGTATTAATTTAAGCTTTCCAAAAATTCCTTACTAAGTTTTATCCACATTTCTTCATGTTCATAGGATCATAGGAAGTTACTAGGCTATTGGCCCTGAGGCCCTTACAAGCCTAGACAAGAATTTAGCCCATGTTCCAACAAGTCAGCACCTAATGCCCCTGTCCAGCAGGGACACAGGTGGAATCCCAGGGGTGTATTTTCTGTTCCCCATCCAGTTATCCAGGTTGTGCTTAAAAATGGTTAATGAGGTACTCTGCTTGATGTGGAGAGGGAGTCTATTCCACAGAAGGGGGAGCCTCTGGGACACAAATCTGTCCCACCAACAAGTCCTATAGATGTCACAGACCAGATTGAGGTAACACAAATGAGTTATTCAAGTGGAGCTTGACTTGTAGATATGCAGCAGTCCCATCAAGGCAGGGTCTGAGATTGCTTTGCATGCCAGACAGAGGTAACCTCTGAGGAGTCTGTATGAGACTGAGTAGAGAGACAGGGCCTTTAACCTTTCTGTGTAGGGTAGATGTTTGAGACCCTGGATTATCCTAGTGAGGAACCTCTGCAGTTTCTCCAGCTGCTATATGTACTTTGTGAGGTACATGCTGAAAGGAGCATTGTCCTCAATAATGGGTCTTATAAGGGAAGAATACAGGGATGTTATGACCACCGTGTCCCTGGATGAGATACCCTTACTAATGAGGTGGGCCATGTAGAAAGCTTTCCATACAACTGAGACAATACGGTGGTCAGAAGTCGGTTTGCTATCAACCTGGGTGCCCAAGTCCCTCACAACTGATTGTATGCTTAGGACCTTGTTATTAATGTGATAATCTGTGGGATGTCACTCTCCCCAAAGGGGATGATGATGCATTTTTTGGCATTCAATTTGAGGCCATGTTTCTGGCACCATCATTTGTTTGGGTGACACCCTCTTGCAGGATGTCCACATCACTAGGGAAATTGTTGACAGTACCCAGCTTGCAGTCATCTGCAAAGCTGGTCAGCCATACCCCACTGATTTTGGCCTGCACCTTAGAGAAAAGTATATCCCAAACAACAGAGGCCCAGGGACCGATCGCAGGGGTAAACCTCTTGGTATGAGTCTAATGCTTGAGGTGGCTTCCCCTAATTTGACTAGGTGGGTTCTATCAGTGAGCCAGTTTGCTACACATCTGGTAACATACAGACTGATGCCTAGTTGAGAGAGCTTATCTATTATACCTGAGTGGGGAATACTATTAAAGGCTTTGGCCAGGTCAAGGTAGGCAGTCTGCACTGTCTTCCCCTTGTCTATGGCTTTTGTGATTGTCTCAAAGAAGTCGACCAATTTTAACAGGCATGACTTCCCTTTGATGAAAGAAAACTGTGTGGGATTGAGTGTTTTGAGGCTGCCAGTGTCCTTGTTAATGAGGCCTATGATAATCCTCTCCATGGCTTTGCAGATCAGGCTAGTTAGGCTGATGGGTCTATCATTTGCTAAATCGGTGGATGCTCCACCTTTGTGTAAAGGGATGACAGTGGCTGTCCTCCACTTGGCTGCGACAAAGCCAGTACTCAGGCTTTGGTTGAATAGGGTGCCTAATGGTGCTGCAAGATCCTGTCTGAATTCATGTAGGATGCAGCTTGGGTCGTTATTGGGTCCCATGGAGGCTGTATTTTATGCCTTTGAGAGGGCAGTGATGACTTGGTCTCTAGAGATAAGGTGAGGGGGACAGGTGCTGGGGATGTCCTGATTTAATGATAGGGGGAATAGAGGGGTGAAGTTTTCACTGAACCTGTCTGTCAACAGGTTAGCCATATCTATGGCATTTGACCACCAGTTCTGAGCAGATCTGGGTGCTTCCTTTGAGACTGTGGACATATGTGAAGAAGGTCTTATGATTGCCTTTAGTAGATGTGACCAGTTTGGACTCAAAGTTTGCTTTGGACAATTTCACTAGTGCTCTTATTTGCTTGTTCAGGCTAATGAGAGATTGCTTCCAATTAGGCACCTGCTCCTTCTTGGTCCTGGACAGCAATTGTTTTCCTTTTAATACAGAATTTATTTATTGCAGATGCTCACCAGACATGTTTACTCTTCCTTGAGGAGGAGGATTTTGTCCTGTTGGGTATTCCTGATTCCATGCAGCTATATAAATGATCTCATAGTACTATGGTGTAGGTTTGGACATATGTGCCAGTTCCTATGGAGGAGAGGGGGTTGTGAAGCTGTTTATACTTTCCCTCAGGAGGTTGTAATCAGCTTTGTAGAAGTTTTTTGTTTGACCCTAACTGGGGGGGTTGGAGGAGATGGTGACTTCGGAAGTGACTACTTTGTGGTCAGATCTTACCAGGGAGGATAACACTGTAGGGATGCTGCAGTGATTACTCATGTTGGTTAATACCAAGTCCAAGATATTTTCACCTCTTGTGGGTGTGTTGCCAGCAGGTCCAAGGCATTTGCATTGACAAAATCAAGGAATCTCTGGGCATTTGTGTTTTGACATGAGTAGTTCTTCCAATCTATGGTTGGATAGTTAAAGTCACCCAGGATCAGGGTAAAGGGTTGAATCTTGATATACTTGGAGAGGTTCAAGACAGGTGGGTGGGCATCTTGAGTCAAAGTTGTGGGCCTGTAGGTAGCTATGATTTGAATAGGGGTCTTGTCAATGGTTAACTGCACCTAGAGTGTATCCTGTGCATCATACTGTTTGACCAGCCTGGATGGGTGTATGTCTTTTATATATATATATATATATATATATATATATATATATATATATATATATATATATATTAACACTCCACCTCCTTTTGCTTTACTGCCCATAGTGTGGGGTCTGAATGTATGATAGGATGAGTAATCTGGTATGGCTGGGGTGCTCTCCACAGCTTTGAACCAAGTTTCTGTGACTGTACAAATGTTAGCATCTTCCAGAGTTAAGAATGCTTACAGTGAGTGCAGTTTCATGTTTAGACTCCTAGTATTCTGCAGCATATTTAATTTGCATTTTGATGAAATTTTCATGTTGGTAGTTTTGACCTCATGCCTAAAAAAGGCACAATGGGGGAGGCAAGAGCCTTTGCCATGATCCTGAAGCCCAAGGGAGACAGATGCAGGCTATCTCTGGCAAACCATAGTGGTTTGTTTATTGTCAATCCTTCATCACTTCCCAAATATTTATACATTCCCCTCCTGCTCATGTTCCTTTGTGTCACATTCCTGTCCCAGACTGATATTTTCTTGGTGCTAGAGCTTCTCTACTTTAAAGGTTGATTTTCCACATTTATCAAGACCAAATGGTATTCTTATACCATCTGTGCAAGTTTTGAACACTTATTTTATTTATTTATTTTATTTTATTTTACATTTGTTGACCGGGCTAGTCTAACTGGATATATGTCCATTTTCAGTAGAGGCCCGGGGAGAAAAGCTCCACATAAAAGACACTAACAAACAGAACATTAAACTTCAGTTACAGATTATTTGTCAGACAAAACAGGTGTTACATGGTAACAAGGCATTCATGATAGATAAAAATAGAACACCCTTTGGATGAATTTTTTTTTTTAACCAAACACTGCAAGAAGAAAAAAGTATTCAGAAGAATGTGGGGGATTCCCAAATCAAAGTAATGAGTAAGGTACAGGAGAACTGACTAGTTATAAACAGAACTGAGAAAATTAGTTGAGGGGCAGTAACTCATAAATAAAACAGAGAGATGTCCGTACAGTCTTTCCTGGGTACAATAAGTCCAACTTAGAAGGAAGGGGCCTTAAAGTGGCTGAAAAGTGAGTAGTAAATGGTGCTATAGCCCAGGATAACAGGAGGAGAAAAATCTTAGTCAGGGTTAGTACAGGGACATAGCCCGTGGGTTGTAAGGTATAATTTGAGTTTCTTTTTGAATAGTGTAGTTGAAGAAAGAGATATGAGTTCACTGGGAAGTAGGTTCCAGGTTTTACCCACAGTGTTGGAGGAAAGGGAATCTCCTGCTTTATTGTTGGGTTTTTGTCTAGATACCAGTAGTTTATTTGCTGAGCGTAGGTTTGTAAGATTTTTATATAGGCTGATTAGACTTGTGAGAATTGGTGTGTTACCTGGTTGATAAAGGATTTTATGGGTAATAATCAGTTGGTGAAATAGAATTTGGTTATGCAATTCCAGCCAGCCCAGTTGATTCAGATTTTGGCAGTGGTGGGTTCTGAAAGGGGAGCTGGTAGCAAATCTGGCAATATTATTGTAGGAGATTGCCAGCTCGTTGAGGTTGCTTTTAGACAGATTTGTATATATAGGAGAGGCATAAAAGAGAGTTGAGATAAGGTGGGTGTGGGCAATAGTAGTTCTAGCAATGGGAGTAAGGAAGGGCTTAATTTTATAGAGGGAGCCTAGTTTTCGGTTAACTGATTTTATTGTGGTGTTGATATGAGTATCATAGTTAAGGTTATGGTCAATAGTTACTCCTAAAGGTTTAGTAGTAGTGTCAGGAGATATAACTGTGTCATTTTTAGATTTGATAGTGAAGGCAAATGGGGCGGACTTTTGTGTAGGAGTAAACAGCAGTAGTTTAGTCTTTTTAGGGTTAAGGTGGAGACAATGCTGTAAAAAACATTCTTCTACTATCTCGAAGACATTTTGGGTGAGGGACTGCAGTTCAGAAGGCCCTGTAGCTGAGGATATTAATGTGGAGTCGTCTGCGTATTGAATGGATATAGCTTGGGGGATACTAATAGATAGATCATTTATAAAATGGAGAATAGAATAGGGTCCAAAATAGAACCTTGGGGTACACCAAGGGAGACAGGAAGGTGGGAGGATAGAGTGTTATCCCAAGGCACTGCCTGTTGCCTGTTATCTAAGTAGGACTTGAACCACTGCAGTGCTTGAGTATCAAATGAGAGGGACTTATGAAAATTCAACAGTAGTTGATGGTTAACCATGTTGAATGCTTTTGAAAGATCAATAAAGATGGTAGAGGACAGGGTGTTATTGTTACAGTTTTTGTTAATGTGGTCAGAAAATGATAGTAGCCACTTCCAGCTGCGCTTTCAGTTTCTCATTTGATGAACTATACAGTTTTAAATTATCCACAAAATGAAGATAAGACGTCTTTAGACTTTCTTGTTTTCTGGAAGCCAAATTGTAACCATGACCTAATCTGTTAAGTAGACAGCTTAATGGGTTAAGGGTGAGACAAATGAGCAGCGATGTCAAAGATTCACCCTGGAATATTCCCCTCTGAATTTTTATCCCTGGGATCATAATTTGTCCTTTATTATGGCTTAGCTGTAAAGTGGTTTGCCACTGTTTCATGGTCACTGTAATGTAATTGATCAGTGTAAAGTATATCTTATACATCTGTAAGCACGCCTTTATCCATGAATGTGGGATGCTGTCAAATGCTTTTTTGCAGTCTATCTATGCCATACTTAAATTCATCCTCTTTTTACAATTCTGTTATGACTTTAACAACATATGATCCTTTGTTTCATATGACTTTCTTTTATTACACTTTTGTTCTATTGCCATAATTGAGGTTTCTTCTAAATGACTATAAACTCTATCAGCATTTATACATAGTCAGAAGGCAAGTTATTGGTCTATTGTTTTTAAGATAGCTTGTAGGTTCACTCTAAAGAAGGAATACATTTTTTTCCTTTTGATAACCAGGTTGGTGTTTGCTCAGGATGTGCATATAAATATTTCTTACTCATGGCTAAATCTTCATGTAAAGATGCTAATACTTTTAAACAGAACTTAGGTACTGCATATGTGCCTGGGGTTTTCTGTACATTTAAACTTCTTATTCTTTCTTTTACTTCTTCTGTCCTTTCAGTATCTTTGTTATGTCCCACAGGATCTTCATAGATATTTTTCCAAAATGCATTTATTTCTTCTTTTTGGTAGTATTTCTATTCTTTTTGACTGGTTTCCCAATTCTTTATAAAACTTTTTTGGGTCATCAATGAATTGCTTATTTTGCACTTTTCTTTTATATTTATCTGCATATCTTCTAAGTTTTTCTGCTTGTGCTGATATGTTTAGTTTATTATTTGAAATACTGTACGACAGATCCTGGTCTGTTTTGATTATTGCACATTGCTTTTATCATATCTATCTTAAGTATTTTTGTTAATCTGTTCGCACTTCTGTACTCTTCTAACATTGACATTTCTTATCTTATTTGCTTTATAATTTTCTCTATTCAGTACTTCCATGATGGCATTTTATATCTTCCCTTCCTTTCCCCATTTTGCCCTGTGTTTTTGTAGCACGATTTTTATCTGTTATTAATTTAGCTGCTCAGTAATATATCCTATTTACTTCTGTTATATAACACAAATTTCTGTTAATAGTCTTGATTACTGTGTTCATTTGTTTTATCAGACTTCTAACATTTTGTGTCTTATTGAATTTCTCTAATCTATTTCTTTCACTGATCTTAATATGACTATCCATCTCTATTAAATCAAGTGACTCTTCCCTTAGATCATTTTCTTCTATACTTAGGGCACATTCTTTATTCCCCATTTCCTGCCAGCATTCTAAAGAAAGTTCCAGAATATCTTCCTGTGATATATTCTCTTCAGCTTCATCCTGTGAGATCCATTGCTCTTTCATATGGGAACTCATTGCCTCTCACTCCACAACATAGACTTGTCTGGGGTGCCACCATTTCCTGCTCCTTCCCTTGTTGTGTAACTCCATCTAAATCTTTGTACTGGTTTCCTACTGAAGGTTCCAATGTATTTTCATATGACAGCCATACCTCTCAACATCTTAGAGCAAGATATCTGGGCAAAGCCACAAATAAAGGGGGGACAAAGGCCGAAAAATAGGGAGACTTTTTAAATATCACTCTCACAAGCTTAGAAAGTTGATAAAACAACAGGTTTTGCATTAGCATACATTTTCTGAATAAAATGAAGTCTTAAACTCAAATGTCTACCATTATTTCTGACTTCAGTCCTCAATGATTTGCTGTTAATGTTCCAGAAAACCACAAGTTTATGAAAAACAGACTAAAAATATGAGACAAAAATCTGGACATTCTGTGCAAATCTGGCCAGTTGAGAAGTTTGATGGCAAGTGATCACATGCTTCGCATATCACTGGTTTCTCCTTAATTTGGGGACTCGTTGTTCTATTATTCTCTTATGTTACCAGAGTTGGATTTTCTGCACTATATCCGTCACTTCACAGGTAATCCATAACTTCAGTTTCTATTTCTTTAACTTCTGCATTACTAATCCTTTTTTTCTACTTCCCCCTTTGTTTTCTTATTTTTTTGTAATGTAAAACTTCCATATCCGGATGCCTTTGTCATTTGTCTATATTTCTCTTCAAATATCTTTGGTGCTGTTTTGTTTTTTGTATTGATTAGTTGTACTTTCTCCTTTGTGTAAATATTGCAACATATTAAATCTCTTTTTCTTTCCCATGTCCATATTTCTTCTTCAGATGTCTCCCACTACTCCTCTTTCTCCTTACATTGAGGACTTATTGTTCCATCATGCTGTGACATAACTGGTTAGACTTTATACATTAAATCTTTCACTTTGCAGGTATTCCATAACTTCAGCTTCTATCTGATTTGGTGTCTTCATTAAAATACTCATATTTCTATCTCAGTCTTCTTTCAGTCAGTTAAAGAAACGGATTATATGTTCTTACATTTTCTTTATGAATTAAACTTTATGTATGCTGTGCCTTCTTCTATATAATTTGTAGTCGCCATTTAATTTACGTTATTTACTTTCTTTTTCCATTTTAGCTTTACTAATGTATGCACAAATCTTAGATTCAAAAGCACTTTAAAGAAATCACAGTTGTAGCTGAAATATTATATCACTGTTTCAAGAATTCTCTCAAACTAACTTGTCAGTGATATGGCTTGTAGGGCCATCGTTGACAGAACATTCATGACATGACATCACATAAAATGGAATTTACATCTTTATGATTTCAGATAGGAACCTAATTGTTGCACATTGAAAAAAATGTTTTATATATATATATATATATATATATATATATATATATATATGTGTGTGTGTGTGTGTGTGTGTGTGTGTTTGCACATCGTTATTGCCAAACCTATGCAGATAAACATAACCACATCAGGACATAATAAATAATGCAATGAAGGACTAAATTATTTTTGCTTTAATGTTATTACTAGTCATTCTGAATAGTACACATTATCTGTTTTTGCCAGATAATATACAACAAAAAATGCCTAGTCAATTCAGACTTTCCTTACTTAACATACACTGTATCTGATATGTACTTAAGTTACATCAGTTTACTGTCACACTGACCATGAGTGTAAAAATAAATTACAAAGGGAATTTTTGACACACTCTTTTACATATGCCAAATGCAATAATTGTCACATTATAAGTTCCTGCTATTTTGTACTATGTTACTGGGTCACAATGTGTTTTTCCTATGCTATAGACATCATTATTACAGATTCCATTTTAAATACATTTTGTACAGCAACTAACCCAGTTAACAAACTGCAATGACTAAATAAATATATTGAAACAGTGTTGCAAAAACCTTGATTACATGTGTCTGAAGGCATGCGCAATACTTATGGGCATTAGTGTGATGATTAACTGTTTGCCTCCAAAGAACTTAAGTATGAGTTATGAGCTTTCTGCTTTTATGCCACAGTCAGCAAAAAGTGTTACACAAGCCCAAACTGTGCTACTCTCTTAAGGAAATGAACAATTATGAGTTAAACATTTTGCTTACTAAGCAAATTCTGAAATTAATGGACTTTGCCTTGATTACTTATTTGTGGCTTAAACTAGGACTCCTGTTATGCCTCAGCGTTATTTATAATTATTCATTATGGGCAGTAGCACTTATGTTAATTAACAGAAAAGCCTTTTAAGTTGCACAACTTTGATCTATCAGGTAAGTATCAGAAACACAAAATTGGAATACCTGCATTCTTTGATTCAATTACATGTTTATGTACAAAAACAGTCAAGCTTACTTTCCTCTGCTTACAAATTTCTGCTTTGTTAGCCACATTAGATAAGAAAAAAAAGCGACGTGATTCAGATTCTAATAATAAAACATTCAGCCCTTAGCAGTAGGAAATAACACTGACTTTGTTAAGTTAAAATTATAATTTTCTCTAAAATATGTTATATTTCATTGCAAAGTCAAATGTTAGACTTAATTATTTGGAACACTTTCAGAGACATGGCATGCACTACAGGGGATGTCTCTCTACTACTAACAGACAGAGGCAGTTCCTAAATACTTTCTCTCAATCAGAGGATGCCTCTCTACTACTAACAAACAGAGGCAGTTCATAAATACTTTCTCCCACTGCATGGATCCCCTCCAAATAGTGATGTCTTAAGCTAGTAATTATCACTACAATAATACACATAAATAAAGATCTTGAAAAGTTTTGGCAAATCTAAACTTCAATGGGATAGGTTCATTTTAAGTACCAAATGGGATAACTGGCTAGGCTTAAAATGGCCTGTAAGTTAGCCTAGTATTAACCCATGATCATATGAAAAGATGAAAAGACCAGCTTCTGACTTAAAATATAACAAAAAAAAAAATATATATATATATATATATATATGGGTCTACTGCTTTTGGTCGAATTACATTTGGTTGAAAATTATTTCAGGCAGCCCACTTCACTTAAAGCTCATTTGATTGAAAGCTCATTTGGTTGAATTACATTTGGTCGAAAATGGAGTATAGCCCCTGCCTCACTGGACAGCGACCCTGGAGTGAGAATATAAAGTTAGGGGAGGTGTGGGGGGCCATGCTCCCCACATTTTGCAATTAGTTTTTACTGATGTTATATATTTAGATGTAATTTTAATGGATGCACAAGTATATAATAGTGAATACATTCAATTATGTGGAGGGCTATGCCCCCCACACCCCCCTAACATTATATTATCACCCTAGGGTCGCACTGCAGTGGGTTAGGGGCTATATACCATTTTTGACCAAATGGAATTCGACCAAATGGGTTTTCATTGAAATGCATTTTCAGTGAAGTGGGCTGCCTGAAATAATTTTCGACCAAATGTACTTCAACCAAATGCAGTAGACCCATATATATATATATATATATATATATATATATATATATATATATATACAAACATATATATATGTATATATAATATTTCAAAAACCTTAAGAAAAAAAATGGAAGAAATGTTCCGAATAAAATAATAATCTACTTTTAATAAGCAATCACTAAGTATATACAAGAAATTGAGTGCTTTTGTTCATATGTGTTTATACACACACACACACTCACACACACACACACACACACACACACACACACACACACACACACACACACACACACACACACACACACACACACATACTTTAGCACTACAGAAGACGTATGCAGGTGAGTACCTACCTATATGTAAATGAGCTGCACACCATGAATAAAAACTACTACACGATTCAGGGACAACCAAGCTATGGAGTAAAGTTAAACAAAGCAACTGTGAGGAGGAAGCCAATTACAGTCTATGGAGCACGTCCTGTAACCAACTACCATAACCCCTCCAAGCATTTTTACTGGTCTCACCATTACATCAGCATCCTTTTGCACAAGCAGATATACCCACAGACAGACACAAACACACACACACATGTGCATAATTCTGGTATGCAGCAAACACTAGTATTGAAGCACAGTAGTATCATTAATTCTTCCTGGGTACCTGTGGCCTGGACAGGCAGAAGAACACCTCATTCTAGGTCCATAGTGTGTACCTTTGTGAAGTCATTTGGACAATATAAAGCCTGAGTGAGATACACATAAGCAACAGCATGCGATAATTGCTAATAATCTGAACACCAGTCTCTCTGTGTCTGGACTCCATTAACAATTTTGGCATATTAAACTAATAAACTAATGACTAATAACAGAGGTGCACTCAGTGTGCAGCTTTCTCATGCACAAAACACTTTCCCAACTTCCATTATATAAGAATTTGAGCATGTATATGCTGCATTATTGTAGGGTGCACAGTACAGACCTGTAATGCACCTTTACTAAATGTGTTTTAGATACATTTAATTCTATAACAGTTTTCTTCAGTAGCATGGTAAGATGATTACATACAAATGCCTGTTACTCTGAAAATTGAGGAGTACAGTCTATTTTTGTGCCTGCCTAGAAGAAGCATAACTGGCAAGTGTAAAGTTGGGACACAGGCTTATAAGACATGACTCATAAAGCAGCTTATAGCAGTATCCCTCTGGGTGACCTGAAAGATAGTATTGCCCTTCCCCCAGTACCATATCTAAACATGGCTGCACACTTAGGTCATGTACTTTAATCTTCTTTTCAGCCATACTGTTCCTAATATGAAAAGAAGCACCATTTGTTACTTTGGTAAATGTCCATTTCAGTACTCATCTTTTTAAATACATTACTTAAACATGTTAAACATACATGCAGAGCTTCTATAGAAAGTGTTCATTATGTTTCCCTGAAGAGTAACTTGTTCAATGTAAGAAATTTTCTGGTTCAGTAATTCTTCTATGTATCTCACTATGAACCCATTTGTCTTAGATGTATAAATAGCGACAGATCTTAAAATGTTATCTGATAGATATTCTGATAAATTCAAGGCTAACGCTACTACTTTTTAAGCAATCTAGACATATATCATCTTTTTCTTTTTGATCTACAGCAATGAAAATCATCATCAGCAAGTACAACCTGTCTATGTACTAACCCACAGCACAATTGTGGACACAATAATAGAAATATAGAAGACTACTATGAACTCATTTTAGAAAGACAAAAGATATAAAGACATAAATTAAGGGCAAGTTTATATGAAATGGTTGAACAGCTTGTTTCTATGTATTT
This sequence comes from Protopterus annectens, assembly GCF_019279795.1. NCBI lineage: Eukaryota > Metazoa > Chordata > Ceratodontiformes > Protopteridae > Protopterus > Protopterus annectens. The sequence continues at coordinate 1,004,506,890 of NC_056748.1, forward strand.
GAAGGATGAATGTTTATGACAAAATAAAAAATGGTTATTTTTATCTAGTTTTTATCTAGTCTAATATATTAAAGCCACTGTTTATGCTAGTATGCGCGTGTCCTTTAAATTATATATATATACATATATTTATATATATGAGTTTATAATGAATAACCACTGGGTGACTGATTGAAACACAAAACATCAAACAAACATCATCAATTACCATTCATCACTACTAAAATCATTGAAAAAAGTAATTGCAAATGTAAAGTCAGGGAGAAAGCCCTGATAATGATCCAGAGTATGCAGACAGGCAAAAATGATTTAAAATGGAAGAGGAGACTAGTTAGAATCAGAAGAAACATCTTTATACTTTTCCCCTAAAGGCTGCTGGGGAGTTTGTGAAAATGAACCACTAAGAATGGCTCACATGAAGGGGTGAAGCCTAGATGGCCAACTGAAAGCAGCACTTTTTTAGAGATCCACAAAACTATATTAAAAACAGGGAACTTTTTCATTTTTTTTCAAAGAAAAACAATCAAATATCATAGATACAGGCTTATACTACTTTGTCAACAACTTTGGTGGCATTTCAATGAGATTTTCCTGTCCAGTTAATCTGGATATTATTCTTCTTTGTGGAAATGAGTAATTCAAAGAACTCACACTCTGTTTCCACCTTGGAGAAAGAAATGCAGCTAATATCTACAACATTACAAGAGCTTTCCTTGAAAATAGATGGTTTCAAAGAAAACCTAGAAAACCTTAAGAAAAAATAATCAAAAACAAACTATCTTCAAAGAACTTCTTCAACAACACCAAACTAAAATAACTGACATTGAAACTTGTCAGAATGATATAGAGGGGAGACTCATAGATGAGGAAAATAAAAATGAACTTCTAGAACAAAACAACTGGCTGACAAATAAAATAGTTCTTCTTTCTCTATTTTCTGAGTCATCTAATATAATAATCTTTGGGCTTCCTGAGAGGACTGAAGGTGATGATACTATTCATTTTTAAACACATGGCTTCCTGAATTTTTAGATTTAAAAAGAAGGTCTCTCCTATGGAATAGAAAAAGCACATAGAGCCATAGGAAATTCAATTTCTTCTACACCTACTGCTCCACCAAATCAATAGTAATAAAATTTGTATCATATCTGAAAAAAAAAAAAGCTTGGAGAAAAGTCCTTTAAAATTCAAACAAAATCAAATCAGATTTGATAATGACTATTCTACTAGACTACTAGAACTGAGAAAAAAAATCCTGGCCAGTGGTGAAACTACTCAAACAAAACAACTTTAAAGCACAACTTGTTTATCCAGCAAAAATCAAAATATTCTTCTCAAATGAAATGAGGACATTCAACAACATTGAAAAAGCAATAACATAATAATTTCAGAAGATATGGATTGCTCATCTCCATCTCTAAAGAGGTCATTGGAAAAGAATGCCTGGACAGATGCAAAATAGAATTTTATTTTATTTTATTTTTTATTTTACATTTGTTGACCGGGCTAGTCCAGCTGGATATATGTCCATTTTCAGTGGAGGCCCGGGGAGAAAAGCTCCACAAGTTACAACAACATAAAAGGTCAAGGCAAAGACATTAACAGTAGAATTTGGCACATAAGAAGTTTTAAAAAATATTACAAGCCTAAGGTTATATATTTTATATTTCAGTAGGGAAAGACATATTTATCTAAGAATAGATGAACAAGACTAAGACATTTGCATTAGAAATGGTGTATTACAAATCTTTATAACATATTACAAGCCTAGGATTTTATATTATGCATTCTATTAGGGAAACAAAACTTAATACAAGACTAAACTAGATACAACTATTAGTTTATATTAATAGGTACTAAGGTCACACATAAACCTAAGAAAGAAAACACTAGAGATCAATGGATAGAGTATAGAAGATCAACATACAAGGATGCATTTATAGTGCTCTTTATCACCGAAGTTGTGATCTTATATGAAGGTGGTTGATCATTCTACAGTATATACATATTTACATGAGAAAAAAAATCTTAAGAAAGGTTAAGCTCACTAGTAATTAGTGAGTAAACACAAAATCATGATCACGAGAGACTAGAAATTGTGGGAGTCTAGTTAATGGTCTGGTGCTTAGTCTGGGTTAACACAGGGGCATAGCCAGTGTGATTTAAGGTAGGGTTTGAGCTTACTTTTAAATAAGCTGGCAGAGGATATTGAGGTTAGCTGGCTTGGGAGGATGTTCCAGGCTTTACCTACTGTATTGGAGAACAAGGTGTCACCAGCTGAATTGTTGGATTTTGATATTTGTACAAGTAGTTTATTAGAAGAGTGTAAGGTCTTGAGATTGTTATAGGGGATGACTAGAGAAGTAAGTATGGGTGTATTTTGAGGTAAATACAGGCTCTTATGGGCTACTATTAGTTGATTAAAATGTATTAAATTTGGCAACTCTAACCATCCTAGCTGATTCAGGTTGGTACAGTGATGAATTATACAGGAGGACCCGGCTGCAAATCTGGCAATATTGTTGTAGGAGGATGAAAGTTTACTCAGATTACTTCTACATATTTTGGTATAGATAGGGGAGGCATAGAGCAGGGTAGAGATAAGGTGGGTGCGAGCAATGGTAACCCTGGCTGGAGGTGTTAGAAAGGGTTTGATTCTATAGAGGGAACCTAGTTTCTTGTTTACTGTTTTTATGGTGTTATTAATGTGAGGTTCAAAAGACAAGTTATTATCTATTAGTACTCCGAGTAGTTTGGTGGTTGGCTCAGGAGATATTATAGTTCTGTTATTTGAAGTAATAGTAAAGTTAAGTGGAGAGGTTCTGTGGGTGGGGGTAAATAGTAGCATTTTTGTTTTTTGGGGGGTTAAGGATAAGACGTCTTTCTAGGAGCCAGTTTTCAACTGTACTAAAGGTCTTTTGGGTTAGTGACTGAAGTTCTGATTGAGAAGTAGCAGAGCATATGAGTGTGGAGTCATCAGCGTATTGGATACAGTCGGCTTGTGGAATTACAGAATGGAGGTCATTTGTAAAGATGGAGAAGAGTAATGGACCCAATATAGATCCTTGTGGGACCCCTATGGCAACTGGGAGGTGGGAAGATAAAGTATTTTCCCATAGTACAGCCTGTTGCCTATTATGTAGGTATGATTGGAACCACTGTATAGTATGGGTGTCCAGTGACAGGTTTTTGAGTGTGTCTATAAGCAGGTGGTGGTTAACCATGTCAAATGCTTTAGACAGGTCAATAAATAGGGCTGATACATATGTAAAATAAAATAAAATAATAATACAAATAAAATAATACTAATGTAAAATAAAATAAAAATAAATAAAATAATTGCTCATCTCCATCTCTAAAGAGGTCATTGGAAAAGAATGCCTGGACAGATGCAAAAAAAGATGAAACAAAAGACAGAAACTAGAACTCCAGTAAATATCAAACCTCTCAAAGCATCTACTAAAATATAATTCACATGTCACTGAACCTTTAAATGTATGTATATTTAATTTTCATTTAAATATTATTATTCTTTCTTTTTACATATAAACTGTTTTTATTAATGAAGTCTTTAACCTATTGAATAAGCTTTCAAGTGGTAGTATTCTGCTTTAAAAGCCTTTCTCTCTTCTCTTTCCTATACTTTTTTCCTATTTATAAAACACACGAATAATTCAGGTCTCTTCTATTAAGTCTGGTGTGTCGGGAAGCAGTGCATATGTGCTAAAAGAGAAGGGGAAAAAGCATATACTATAGATACTCTAGGTACATAGTACTCTAGGTACATAGTACTAAATAAAAGTAAAGAATTTCTAATAGGGGAGATCATGTAATTGGTAAACAAGTATCCACTTTAAAGTACTTAGGCATTACTTTGTGCAAAAATATAGAAGAAACTATAACTACCAACTATAACAACATTATAAGTATTATGAATACTCATGTAGTAAAGTGGAATAAAATGTTTATAACTTTTGAAGATAGACTGCAATTAATAAAAATGATACTACTCTCAAAACCTCTATAAATAGCTCAAGCTATTCCTATAATACCAGATAAATGTAGTTTGGGACAAACTAAGTTGTCCCGGTCCCACAAGCAAGGGGTAAAAGGAGGGGTATAGATGTCAGAAGTCTAAAGGGGGTCTTTGCATGTAATTTAGCTAGTGAGATTGTAGTGATAAAGAGTTCAGGAGAGAGGGAGAGACTAAGGGAAATGATGTAAGGAAGAGAGGAACATTAAGTGGTAGGGCTTAAAGGAAGTTGACACATTTTGGTGTGAGTTGGTATGTTAAAACTAACCCATATCCAGATGACCTCGTAGGTATTGTCAGAGTCAGGTAGGCCTTGTTTGGGTGGTGGGGTGTGGAGAAGTGGATGGTAAGAGGCTAGGTTGAGTTAGTGCGTATACTGTATAGTTTCTTTTTTCTCTCCCCTGAGTATATGGTGGTGGGGATGAGGTAGGGAGCCCGGGGAAGGTGCGTTCTGGCCTAGAGGAGCCTGGAGTTGTTCGGGTGAGGTGTATGGCATGGCCAGAGTGTGGTGCATGGCTTACCTGGTTGTGAGGCATGCATCAGGGATGTGGAAGATGGTCGCTGCTTGTCCAGTGGCAGGCTGGTGGAGTTCCGGGTCACGGTCTGTTCATCCAAAGGGGGGGCCATGTGGTCTGGTTGAGTCCTGATGTTCGGCAGGCTACTCATTGTCCTAGCGGACATGGTGGTCAGCTATTACAGTTTCAGGTGACGTGTAGAGTCAGCGATGGTAGTGGAGTGTTCGGGCTGCTAGTTTCATGCCTGATGGGTTCCTGGTGATGTTTTGGTTCCTTGCCACCGTACGATGGAGGTTGCGGTAGTGGTTCTTATTCCGGCAGGCCAGGAATGTCCTCGTATGGTCATGGCCATTGTGCATTCATGCTGAGGGCAGTGGCCATTGTGAAATATTGTTTCATACCTCTCAACTGTGCATAGTTTGCAGAGTGTCCAGATTTTTCTTTATATATTTTGGTGTACTGGTTTGCGAGGGATTGCTCTTTTTTTTTTTTTTCTCACATGACAGAGTTAGTGGGGGCTTGGAGATGGTACAGCCAGCTACTGTGCTTTCTTCCCGAAGGCTGTGGGTGCCATGGCTAACTGGGAAGTGGGATCTAACAGCTATCTACCAGATGGCAGGAGAGTTAGACTGACTGTTCCTCTGCTTCCCTGAAAACTAAGTTTGGCAGTATTTTAATTGCTCTTGCCTGCTTCCATCACTATAGTTGTCTTCTGGGGGCTTTCATGGTTGGAGAGCATGTGCTGCTGTACTTGAATGTCATTTTCCTAAACTGTGGCTTTCTGGCAGATTGGTGGCATGTCATTACAGACTGGAGTTGGGGAGTGGTGACATACATTTGAGCTTAGACTTCATGCCCTTCAGAAAATTCATGCTAGTGCAGCCTGTTGCGTTATCAACTTTCTAAGTTGGTAAGAGCAATATCTGTCAGCAGGGTCATAGAGTGGGCACTAATGCTGGGCTTCTACCATCCCTCCAAGTGTTTTAAGTGAAATCCATAGCAAATAGAAATAAAGCATATTATTCATTAAAATATCTTTTTTATAAGTAAATCAGCATATTTTAACCATCCTTTAACCAACCTTCCTAGCTGGAGTAGTTAGTAAGCCATGAGTATGTGTTCCACATTTTCCCATTTGTTCCACATTAGCAGGGCTAGTGTTCCTCATTTTGAGATGGAAGGTTGAGAGCTATGGTCAGGTAATGGTTGCATCTACAGGTACGGGATAAAGAAAATGTGAGTGAAGCACTCTGTAGAGCCAGGTTATGTCATGATCTGCCAAATTCTGATGACCTAGTTGTAGGTGGGGGGGCTATGATATTTTGGTCGAGGGGTAGTATTAATGTGTTTGTTTTCTTTTTTGCAGATGGCTAACTTACCAGGTTTATGTCAGCGATGGCAAGCTATTGTGGCCCAGGCTGAGGAGTTATTACAGGAGATGGCGACGTCCAAGGTGGTAATGGAACTGGAACAAGCTTCAGTTCAGAAGAGGTAGCATACCACGGCGAGAACCCCAGCTCAGGGTAAAAGAAAGCAAACAGTACTTCAGCAGTGTTGCCTGGGGAGCTGTGTGTTGAGGATTGTGGGGGGTGGGGATGAAGGGAAACTTGTTAGGAGGGGATATCGGGAGGGGATGGCAAGTGATAGAGGGTGCTCAGAGGGGGCTGGCACAGGGAGCCAGGTACGCTATCGGAGATGTGACTGGGGTGGGTGTTGGTTCCGGGGACAGTTTGCTTTTGGGCTTGGAGATAGGCTCTGACTTCGGGCTGCAGCCAGGGGACTGGGTAGCCACCCAAGCTTTGGGACAAGAGACAACAGTGTTTTTTCTGACTCCGCACATTCCGGGGTCAGTGAAAGAAAAAATTTGGAAAGGATTAGTGTGTAAATGTGTTTGAGTTGATCGATGCAGAAGGGGTTCGTGGTTAGTGGAGGTGGAGTCGTTTAATAGCAAGGACTTGCTGTCGGCATTAGCGGCATTGGGGAGGAAGAGGGTAGGTAAACTTTGCCTTAGGATGTGGGATAATTGGGTGGTTGGATTTACTTATTATATGGCTGCGCACCTGGCGAAGGATGGGTCATTGGCCTCACCTCTTCTAGGATATTTCCTGACCAGTTGGGAGGCACAACAGTTGAGGCCAGGGAATGTGTGGCTTTGGGACAATCAGCATCTCTGCAAATGGAAGGCTGTGGACCAATCACTACATTGGGAGGTGCGTCACCTGGATATATGGTTAGCAATGATGATGGGTAGTTATGGTGGCTTTAATAGGAGGGTGAACAGGGGAGAAGCAGTGGGTGTGTGCTGGTCTTTTAATAGTGGTTTGTGTTTATGAGTAGGGTGCAAATTTCCACACACTTGCTCAAGATGTACAGGGAGTCATTCGGCCATTTCTTGTGGTTGGCAAGACCTTTCCATGTGGAACTCCAATGCTATGGCTCATGAGGGTGGAATCCTCACCTCGCAGGGGTAGGGGTAATTTTCGTGGGTCCCGGGCATTTGGGTTGTTTAGAAGCAAAAGGGGAAGGGGCGCCATTCCCAATTAAGTTGGAGGTCCTGCGGGGTATGCTTTGGCAGTTTCCTGGCCTAGCAATCAAGAAGGAGATATTACAAGGGTTTCAGTGGGGGTTTCCTATAAAGTCCACCATGGGTGGGGGTGGGGGGTTTGTAAGAACCTGCGATCAGTGCAAGGTAAAGAGGACATTTTGGAGGTTTTGGTGGAAAAGGATTGTCAGGCGGGGCATTTATTGGGTCCTTTTGACAGTCCGCCTTTCAGCAGTTACAAAGTGTCGCCTTTGGGGTTAGTGCCGAAGAAACAGGTGGGGGAATTCAGATTGATACATTACTTGTCGCATCCGGAAGGGAATTCAGTGAATGATTTTATTGTGGAGGAGGAGGTCACGGTGCATTATGCATCCTTGGATGATGCTGTGAAAGTGATCAGGGAATTTCGGGAGCCATGGCTGGTTAATGTTGACATTGAGTCTGCCTTTTGCTTGTTGCCTATTAGGAGGGAGGATTGGCCATTATTGGGGATGAGGGTAGGTAATAAGTACTACTTTGATAAAGCTATCCCTATGGGTTGTACAGTGGCATGTGCGACTTTTGAGAAATTTAGTAAAGTATTACATTGGATTTGGCAGCAGAGAGTGGGAAAGCAAAAGGCAGTGCATTATTTAGATGATTTTTCTGCTGGTGGACGAAGGAAGGGCAGGAGCACAGGAAGGGTTGTGGGAGTTTATGAGCATGTGTGATGAGTTGGCTCAGCCTAAGATGGAAGGTCCGGTGAAAGCCTTAGAATTTCTGGGATTGACGGTAGACACAGAGTGGGGACTGTTTTGTTTTCCTGAGGATAAGATAGAGAGGTTTCAGACAGCTATACATCTGGTGGTGGGCAAGGATAAGGTACAGATTCGATCAGTCATGGAATTGTTGGGGCTTTTGAATTTTGCCTGTTGAGCTGTGCACCCAGGGTGAACCTTTTGTAGATTGGTGGCTTATATGTTGAAAGGGGGCCAGAGTAAACACCACTGGGTTAGGGTGACCAAACTGCTGCGGGAGGACTTGGTGTTGTGGGACAGTTTAGTGCAACAACTTAATGGGATTTCATTCTGGCAGTCTGACTGGGTGGAGCAAGAGGAACTTCAGTTGTTTACGGATGCAGCTAGGGGTGCCAGTATGGGGGCCTACTTTGAGGGTCGGTGGTTTGCGGCTGAATGGCCTCGGGTTTGGAATGAGAAATTGAGGCGTGACGTGCATTCCTAGAGTTGATGCCTATATGGGCAGCTTCCGTGGTGTGGAAGGAGCATTTGAGGGACAAACGAGTTGTTTTTCATTCTGATAATATGGCGGTTATGAGGGTATTACAATATAAGATGGCTAAGTCAGGCTTGTTGCTGTTGGTATTATGTAAATTGGTTTTGCAGAGCCTGTTAATAATTTTTTCCTTTACAAGAGTGCACATCACAGGCATAAGGAATGATATTGCTGATAGCTTGCCCCGATTTCAGTTTTGCAGGTTTTGAGGGTTGGCTTCACAGGCAGAGAATGTGCCAGAAACCCTGACGGAGGAGGTGTGGAATCTTGGGTTGAGGTAGCCAGGAGGTTGGTGCGGCATTCCTGGGCTCCTTCTATGAGAAAGGCGTATGGTAGGGCTCTTTCTGATTTTAATCTGTTTGTTTTGTAGTTGTCAGAAGAGGAGGGGGTGTGGTTAGAGGAATTATTGTTGCAATATGTAGCTTGTGCTTGGGGGATAGGTAAGGCTTTGCAAATGGTTAAGGTGGATTTAGCAGCTATTAGCATTTTCGCTAAGGTAACAGGTTTGCAAGATTTCACAAAGTCCTGGACATTAGGGCAGATGTTGAGTGGTTGGGGGAGAGTGGTGGCATAATGTAGGGATATTCGTGGCCGCTTATGAGGGTGGTATTGCAAATTTTGTTGAGAGGGTTAGGGTTATTATACGTTGGGTCTTTAGATTATTTCATGTGGGGCATGCTACGTACATGGTTATATTTTGGCACCTTCCATGTTTCTGAGTTGTTAGGTTTGTTATGCTGGAAGGATGTTATTATAGGTGAGGGAGAGGTTACCACTGCTTTAAGGAAGAGTAAGACAGATCAATTGGATAGGGGATTCATGGTGGTGATTAAGCCTGACAGGAATCCTAGCCATTGTCCAGTAACGTGGACCAAAGAATTCAAGAGGAGGTGGATGGGGAGTGCAGGTGAGTTAATATTTCATTCTGTGGATGGGAAGATGGTGTCGAGTAGTAGATTCATATGTTTGGTTAGGAGGGTATTACATTGTTTGGGATTTCCAGTGGATAGATTTGCAGCTCACTCTTTTAGAATAGGCAGGGCTTCAGATTTAGCTAGAGAGGGGCGCTCCATTGAAGTTATTGAGAGATTGGGGATGTGTTCTTCAAATGCATTCTTATCATATATTAGATAATGTTGTTGGCCTGATTAATAACTTTCTTTTCTTCTTTCTTTCATGGAAGCAGATTATCATCTTGGGGCATTCATATATCCACTGGGCAGAGAAGCGTGGATTAGTCAAGATGGGGAAAAAATTGGGTTTATCACATTTAGGGTGTTCACTGACTTGGCATGGAGTTAGGGGTCTTTGGTGGGATAGGTTGCTGCAGGAACTTGAGATGGTTAAATTGAGGGTGGGGTGTCTTGCATATTAGTAATCCATTTGGGAGGCAATGATTTGGGCATTCTTTTTAAGAGGCAATTAGTGGATATTATTCTACAGGACTTGATGAGACTATAGACAATGTACCCGGGTATGGAAATTGTTTGGTCAGAGTTGGTTCCTCGTTTGTGCTGGAGAAATTCTTATAGTTATAGGGCGATTGAAAGAGTCAGGAGGTTTGTCAATCAGAGATTGGCTAGGCAATTAAGAATTTTGGGGATGCATACCATTGAACACAGAGATTTTGGGGATGGAACGGAGGGCTGGTATCGGATAGATGGGGTGCACTGTCCTGAGGTATAATCATACAGGGTGAATAGTTACGCTGCCCTGAAATAATTTCTGATGAAGATAATTGATGTTTTGCGTGCATAAAGTTCATTATACAATAATATTCAATAAAGGTTGTCAAATGGCTTTATGTGTTTGGTGTGGTTTATTTAAAGGGGGGCCGGGACAAATGTAGTTTGGGACAAACTAAGTTGTCCCAGTACCACAAGCAAGGGGTAAAAGGGGGGTATAGATGTTAGAAGTCTAAAGGGGGTCTTTGCATGTAGTTTAGATAGTGGGATTGTAGTGATGAAGAGTTCAGGAGAGAGGGAGAGACTAAGGGAAGTGATGTAAGGGAGGCAGGGCCTTAACAGGATTAAGTGGTAGGGCTTAGGGGAAGTAGCCACATTTTGGCATGAATTGGTGGCCCTCCCACCCTCCCTTTTTGATTTTGGATGGAAGATTTTGGCAGTTTAAGGCGGAGAAGAGGGGCAGGATTGTCCTCTTCTGTTCCCCCTATAAAGAAGGTGGTTATTCATTGGTTAATGGTTGTTTTCTCAAGAGGTGAGCAGGTACGCTGCCTATTTAAGTGTGGGGGTGAGTAGGTATGCTGCCCCAGTGCAGGAGGTATCAGGGTGAGTAGGTATGAGAGATTGTTTCTGATGAAGATAATTGATGTTATTTTGTGTGCATAAAGTTCATTATACAATAATATTCAATAAAGGTTGTCAAATGGCTTTATGTGTTTGGTGCGGTTTATTTAAAGGGGGGCCTGGACAAGCATTACTTGAAAAGCATAAATTCACTTTTATTAAAATTTCTTTGGTATCCAAATAGGAATAGAGTAGCCTTCAATCACCATATCAGACCATGTGAAATGGGAGGAATTAACTTTCCTGATATAGAAATGTATATTAAAAGCCTCTATTTTAAAAATGATTATAAACTGGATAGACCCAAATTACTCATCTAGTTGGAAATTATTACACTAATGCAAACATAGTTATTAAACTATGGTTAGAATTATTAATACCACTTAGCATAACAAAGACATTTTCAAATAAGATACACAGGAGTCTCTTCAACATATGGGAAACAAAACATTTCAGTTGCTGCCAGCATAGTATTAATAATCAAAAAGTTTTAGATATTCAACATATAATAACTACAAATGATTTATTGTCAACTGATTGGTTCAAAGTGTTTGGATTTATTCACAAGATCTATGCAGAATAATTAATAACTCTTCTTTCAAGGATAGACCTAAATTTATAAATTATCTAAATGAAATCATTTACAACAATCATAGTTTGAAGAACACCATATCAAGATTATCTTGAAAAAGTGTTTGGACTGATTCACAAGATCTATGCAGAATAATTAATAACTCTTCTTTCAAGGATAGACCTAAATTTATAAATTATCTAAATGAAATAATTTACAACAATGATAATTTGAAGAACACTATTTCAAGATTATATAAAATTTTAATCACCTATAAAGTTAAACCTCAATAAAAATTCTGGAATTTTATTACCAAAGGACAATCGATAAGTCTATCCTTGGAAAGTAAAACTAACTTACTCCTTGCCATTAAATTAACATCTAACATACAAAATTGGAAAATATATATACATGGAAATTCTTGCATAGAGCTTTTTATACACCTAACATGCTAGGCAAATTAAACTCCTCCAATAGCATTATATGTTGGAGATGTTTACAAATATGTAATGCAGTTTGGATACAAATCTTTTATGATTGTTTTCTGGTCAAGAAATTCTGGGAGGACATTAATAATTTTTTACAAGCTACATTTATGGACTCATTTGTATTATCTAAGTCTTTAATATTTTTGAATGTAAGTGAAAAGATAGAAATGAAGATAAGTAATATGTATATACTATGGACAATACTAGCAGTTGCTAGAAAATATATTTCCTGGAAATGGAAGTCCAACACTCCTCCTTCCTTTGAAGAATTCCTAATTTTGTTGAATGAAACAGCTTTGATAGAAATTAAAATTAAAGAACAAAGGATTTTTCCTAATCTATGGAGCAATAATGCATGGAGGAAGATTTTATCCCTTACTTACTCTAAAAATGAACTCAGACTTCTCTTGAAAAAAAAGGGGGGGGGAGCATGTCTAAAGTATACATATGTTGTATTACATTGATTGTTTTTACAGCTGTAACTTCAGGCCAAATGTGAATAATGTATATAGTTTTCTCGTTTATATTTCTTTCTTATTGTTTATTATTTGTTCAATCTATATGGGAAAAAACATATTAACTTAATTAAAATATTTGTTACTTTTGAAGAAAATTAATAAAACTTTTTTGAGGAAAAAAAAAGAATGTGTCACATGCTTCTGGGGATGAAGATATCCTGATCTCATTATATGCTAACAGCCAGTAGATGCCAGGTATGAATGCAGATGTACAGTTAGAAATTTGTCTGTTGGCCTTCCAGGGAGTTTATAGCACTGTACCTCTATTTAACATGCACCAGTGGAAACATATATGCCCCACACTTTAGTGGTGAGCATGTCAAGGTGTCAAGGAAGATGAAATTTGTGAATTTCACTAATAGATGATGGGCTACAATCATTGTTTCTCCCTTCTATACCAACGTTAGAGGATATAATGCAGTGGGAAAAGAAAGAGTCAAATAAGTGATAGAGCACTTAACAGATAAGAAACAGATTAGTCAGAGAGCATAAAAATACATTTATCACCTCAGTATGATGACTTTACTCTGACACGTAAGCTAAATTTCTGATAAATGTCCTCTCAAACCATTTCCAGTTTATAGGGCCACTGGCAAGGTTATCCCATTGTCACCTCTTGCAACTCATTTACTGTACAGCTATTTATTTATTATTTTATTAATTTATTTCAGTTTGATGACCAGGGAAGTCCACTGGGCTGAGAATAGCCCATTTTCAGTGGAGGCCCAGGGAGAAAAGCTCCATAGGCAAGTATACAAAATACACAGACAATTATAAACATGGATAGCAAGTATAATACATACATTATTCAAAGAGTAGAATAGAGTACAATTGATGGAATGCATATGAATACAGAGTAGCAGTAGTTTCAGTGGAACAAAATAAAGTATTCTATATTGAGTCTGCAACTAATTTATATATTTGGAGAATTGAGGGTTTCTATATATATAAGGAATAAATAAAGGCAGAAATAGATTGACAGAAAGCAAGTGTATATAATAGAGAGTAGGTAGCATGTGGGAAGAAATGCAAGTGCATACAGAGTGGATGTAAATATACATTCAGAATAAAATTCGGGCCAGTTATTGAGGAGAGCATTAACAGTAAAGCGACTATTTCAGAAGTACAAAACTTTAGTGAAGTGGAGTAATGTTCAGAATAGCAGTTCTGTAGTAGAGTTAGTGATATAGAAGGGTGTTGGTGGGGAGTAGAGAATGGATTGCTGTAATGAATGTCAGTGGAGGGGCTCAACTGGGGGAACAGCAAGGGCAAATCCATTTAGAGGATAGGTAAGAATGTAGGAGGGATTTGAAGTTGGTGTGGTTTGGGGTATTTCAAAGGGGGGGGTGTTCCACAGTTTGGTTATGGAGTATGATAGCAGAAGTTGCTTAGGGGGTCAGGCAGGTTTATGGATTAGTAGGAGGTTTTGATTTTCTGATCGGAGTGAGCGGGTTGGAATGTAGGGGGTTAAGGAGTTGGAAAGAGCTGGGCAGCTGGAAGGTTTGAAGACTAGTTTATGGGCTGTGGTGAGTTTGAGAAAGTTCAGGTAGTTAGGTAGCTCTAGCCATAACAGTGATTGCATTGAGTTGCAGTGGTGAGATGAGTTTTTGGGGTTGGTGGCGAATATGCAGATTTTATTGTAGCATGTTTCTAGTTTGGATTATAAACTTAGTTGGAGGTTGTTGAGCAGGAAGCCTCCATATATTAGTGAGGGGAGTAGGTAGCAGGAGGCTAAGGTCTTTCTGGTGGAGGGGGTTAAGTACCGGTTGTATCTGTATAGGAGTCCTAGTTTTTGGTTGTTTCTTTAATGGCTGTTTGAATGCGGATGTCAAATTTTAGGTGCTCATCAATGGTGATAACAAGCCGTTTAGTATGTGGAATGGTTTCAATGGGGGTGTTATTTTGGCTAATTAGAGCAAAGGAGGTATAGTCAATGGGGGAGTTTCTGGATGGAGTAAAGATCATTAATGTTGTTTTACTTGCGTTTAGGGCAAGATGGTTGTTCTGCATCCAAGTTTCTGTTTTAGTGAATGCAAACTGAGTTTTTAATAGCAGGTCAGAGGGGGTGTCAGCAGAGCAGATGATAGTTGAATCATCTGCATACTGGATCAGGGAGGATTCGGGAATGGAGTGGTGAAAGTTATTAATGAATATATTGAATAGTAAGGGGCCTAGAACAGAGCCTTGAGGAATGCTAGTGGGGGTGTGTAGGTAGTAAGAGGTTGATGATTTCCATTTTACAGCTTGTTGCCTTTCAGAGAGGTAGTTGGAGAACCAGGATGTTGTAGAAGGGGATAGGTTAAGATGGGAGAGGTGGGATAGGAGTACAGGGTGGGAGACAGTGTCAAAGGCTTTGGATAGGTCTAGGAAAAGGGTAGATATGAGTTTGCCAGAGTCACGAGCTTGGATGATGCATTCCAGGAAGGAGAGAAGAGCAGTAATGGTACTGTGCCCTGGGCGGAAACCATGTTGGGTGGGTTAGGTATGGCATTAGTTGTGTATGAATACATTTCTCAAAAGATTTTTGAGAGTGGGAAAAGAATGGCAATGGGCCTGAAGTTGGTAATGTCATTATTTTTGCCTCCCTTATGGAGAGGAATAATGAAAGCACATTTCCAAACTGAAGGGAGATATGATTCTTGTATGGATCTGTTTATTAAGATGGAGTTTGGCAGGGCTATGCTGTCAGCTGATAATTTGAGAAAGGATGGGGTAACTTATATGGAGCATTATGGCAGGGTTTGAACTGGAGCAGTAGCTTTTTATAGTGCTAGTGGGATGGGGTTGAAATTGAAAGTGGGGGGATGGTGTATGTTGTCTGAAAAGAGGGGGATGGATGGGCAGGGGGTGTACTAGGAGCGGGGTGTGAGAAGATGGAGGTTAGTTTGGATATACAGTCCACAAAGAAGGAGTTGAATGATGTGGCAGTTTCTAGGTTGGAGAGGTCAGGGTTGGGATAGGGGTTGTCTGTTGCCGGGATGGAGGAGGGAGAAGATAGTACTCCAGAACTATTGGCAGTGTGCCTAAGAAAAAATATAAAACTCTCAAAAGCAGATGAACAAGTTGTGATCCTAAAACTACTGCTGTACACAAACAACATTACAGTGGTACTTTCACACAGTCAGATCAGTCAACAGCAAAGTACAGACAGGACAGCATGTTGGCATTTGGCAAGTATTCAGAGCTGAGGCTCAAAACAGCCAAAGTAGAATTGCTCTCCTTTAGTGAGGTTATTACCTCACCACAGTTGTTGGCTTTCTTAGATGAGGAAGCTTAACAGGTGATGTACAGTGCCTTCCACTAAAATGTGAGCTCTCTTACACAGATATTGAGTATGATAATACTAATATTAATAGGGCATTTTGCACCAATAATATTTCTTTTTGCACATATACTAATTTTTTGTCTACTTACAGCTAAACTGTAAAAACAATATGCATATAAAATTGCAGATAGGCAAAAATTATTTAATATGGAATAGGAAACTAGCTAGAATCAGCAGAATCATTTTTACACTTACCCCAGATAAGAGTGGTTAAAATACCCCAATACTGCTACACTACTGATTTGACCTATACATAGGGCCACATGAATGTGAACAGAAGAGAAAGAAAGATTTAGAAGGTATTTGTCAGAGAGAAGACATTAAATCCAGGACAATGAATATTTGGCTCATTCACTAAATGAAGGACAGGAGCTGCGGTGGTGGTGATGCGGTAGCGTTGTCACCTCACAGTTAGACGTTGCCCGTTCAATTCTCAGTTAGAGCGTCTTCTGTGTGGCGACATGCGTGAATGGGCATACCTTTGTTGAAGGTTGTGCGTTAGGCCCGGCAAGCCAGCACGTAAGACTCTACTGCCAATCATTAGCGGACCGGAGTTCCGCTGTGACCCCTAACCGGAAAAGCCGAAAAAAACAAACAAAATAAATGAAGGACAGGAGAGGACTTAGTAAACAGAATATCTCAGTAGTGACGAGTTAAATTTGAAAGTATTCAGAGCACAGACATGATTATTGGTTAACCGGTTAAGTCAACATTAGCTGTGGAATAATGCCTACGTGTTCATTCACAGGAAGTAAATATTGCTTGTCTTGGGTCTGTAATGGGATTGTTTGGGTAAGAGACATTTGGACGATGTCAGATGCTGTCTCTTCTCTAGCCTTCAAGACCATGTAAGCAGGATATGAGAGTCCCAGTAAGGAAGAACTGGCAATACAGGTAGTTCTTGTACATTAACCACTAGGAAAAAGGTAACTTGCAGGTCCTAGGGTTGTAGCAACATCACTAAAGGGCATTCCTATGACAGGATAAAACTTAGGTGTGTAATTTGTAAAGAGGGAGTCCAGCTCTCCATAGAAAACTTGTCTCCAAATAAACTACTAGAAACATTAGCCGTATGTACGGCAACAATTCCTAGTAGGAGCAAAGTGCACTGAAACAAGGTTCTCTGTAAGTCATAGTTTCAGTCTGAATTCTTGATTAGTATGGGATCCATGTAAGTCTGCTTTTCAAATTTACACAGAAGTAAGATTGAACTCATTGGAGTGGCTAATGCTCTTTGAATGGTAAGGGAGCATAATAATTATTCTGCACTGTACCTCTAACTTTTCTGCTAATTAAACATAGTAGACCATCTGATCCTCTAGAAAAACTTGAAGACATGCTGTTGTTTCTATGGTACAGTTCTGGAGTGGTTTATCTTCTAACTACTGGGGGTTAACCCCTCCTCTGCCTACCCTCTCAGTTGATGGACTCAGTAAAGCTTTATAGTATGCCCATTTTTATTGCAGTAGGTATCCTGCTATTTGCTCACTTGGTTCAAGTGACAGATTAGTAGTATCTCTCTGTTAAGGATACGACACCCATTTTACTGTTTCTTTCTCAAATTACATGCAGCCTACTCAGACCTCATTGATAACTGCTTGAATTCCATTCTAACTTGGATAAGTGTGAACCATCTTACATGGAGCCCACCCAGCACTGTTGCAATGATTGTTCATACTTCCTTATGGTCATACTCAGCTCCCAGGTACTTAATCTCACTGTGACCCATTCCTGATTCTCTTCCATTCTAGGACCATGTCATTCTGGACTTTGGTCTCAGCTCAGGAAATATTAGCCATGTTAAACAAATTATTCCATCAAATTTGTTATGATTGGTTGTGCAGGTCTTGGTTATCTTTTAATTAAACTACATCACCCTATACAGGGTGCTTTCTAAAATAAAGCTCAGTAGGATGCAGTTTGTGCAGGGCTATGTAGCTCTTTACTGAGGACAAATGGATATAGTTACCTCACACCTGCTCTTAATTCTTTGGACTTTATTGCTGCCAAGCGCAGAATCGCATTTAAAATTACAGTGATGTAATTTATAGTGCTACATAATCAAGGTCACAAAAGCCAGAGCAAGATTAGGGCAAAAGGGGTAGGTTGTTCCAAGTACAAGCTGTTAGGAAGCATGATCATTACTGCATCTTAGGTGCTGATTGGTCCCTGCATTAATTTAAAGAACCAGAGTCACAAATCGTGCCTGCTTAAATGACTGAAGGTCAGGGTTTGTGTGTCAGGAACTGTAGAAATGAGCTACTACAATGATTTGCTAGAGTTTAGCTAAGTAATTCAGTGCAGTTCAGCAAACAGCTCCTTTCCACAGTTTATCACAAGTGTTTCAGCATAGGTGTTGACAAAGTAAAGAGCCATTTTGTATAGACTGGATAACACAAAATGGCTCTTTACTTAAAAAGGAGTTTCTTTTTTTTGGTCCTCAACTTCAAACTGTGGTGAGTGCCAAACAGGAATATTGTCTAGGATACCAAGCAGCCTAGCTTTGTAGGGTCCCACCTATCCTTGAGTTATACGGCACATATCATTCTCTAACTGAGATCAGATCTGTAAATATGCTATCATGACTGCTTTGTGAGTATGCATCTGTGACTAACTTTAGAAGGTGCCTAAAGATGCGTGCCTTTCAAAAAGTTTTTGGGTTCCCTTTCATTTTTAATTGCCAAGGCAGAACCTTCTAGCCTTCTTGGCTGACTCTGTTTATGTGCTATTTTCATTTATGTCACATAAATTTTTCTGTTTCATTTTTACCTTTATTACATGCCTGCCTTTACTGTTATGGGAATTAACATTGATTGGTTGACTAATACAAAAGAACAATATGGAAATGAGTTAAATGCCTTTAATGTCAAATGCTGACATTGGCCAGGTATGCCAGCTTCATCACACAGATCCGAGTCTCTGGATTTCTTGTTCAGTCATATTGTTTACCCAGTATATCACTTTTGTAGATGCAATGCATCTTAAGCAGACTACATGCATATGATATGGCAACATCCAATAACCATAGAACTTTGAATGGGACTATTCAACCTTATCATTCAAACTTTGAGCAAAAAGTGACTGGCTTATCTAAATATTTCTTACAAGTGAAAGCTGACGATGCTAGCTGTATCTTGTAAACTTTTGATATGCAATAATTGTGCACCAAACATATGTTGCAAACAACCATTAAAAAGTACAAACAGTATGTTATTTCTAAATGTTTTTTTTCCAATCAGTTAATCCTTTAAACTTATTAACAAAAGTATTGCATTTTATTTTCCACCTTAAAGGAGACAAACCCCCACAATGAAATCCATATATAGTCTTGCAGCTGTATTATCCTATTTCTCTTTTGTGTCATACAGCAAGGACTATTACCCTGACATACAGATACATCTGCAGTGCTAGTCTAATGCAGTGCATTATTCTGTGATGTTTGTTCTTTATCAAATTTTATCAGATTAATAGAATATTTCTCATAAAAAAGATGATTGTGCTGAATACACACTGTACGGTGCTTGTTATACAATAATGCAGTATGTTCTAGAAATGAAAGGCTTATGGTAGTTGGGAGACATAACCATTCTGAATTCCTTGAAGATTCCAGACCAATGTCAAGCCAAGATTTAAACTTTTAAAAACCTTAGCTGGGTTTATTTACTCAAGTCATTTAAAAAGAAAAAAAAAGTTCCCCTTCATGAAGAACAAGAAAAAAAAAGTTCCCCTTCATACAGAATATCATCAGATGAAGAAAAATGAATAAGGAACAAAGTAACTTGGCTGATTCATTTCAGAAAAATAACAGATGCCAATTATCTGATAATCCTTCAAATGATGGCTACTTTCAAAAATAAGTATTTCAGCAGCTGAATATTCTGAATTGGAAACTGAAGACCACTCATCTCAAACAAAAAGTGATACAGGCTATTAAGAAATGGCCAGGAGCACTGGATTATCACCTTACAAGTGACTTCCTTTCAGGGAATTACTAATGCAGCCATCACATAAAAAAGCCAGATCAGTTATAAAAACATTGCCCTACCAAATACCAACCCTATATTATAACTTAAAGGTAGGTCTGCCTGTCATTACTCTAACTCTGAAACCACTCGGGATCTGAGCAATAATAAATCCAATTCCAGCCAACTAGGAACCAAGCCTTTTCACAATTTGGAGACAATCTTTTGTAAGGGCAGATCATTTCCTTATCTGTAGGTCTTAGGCCATATGCAGACTTCCTGTCCAAAAATGTCCATTAATATGTCTGTAAGCAACCTGTAGTGAGATTAAGTTTCATAAATCAATAGAAATCACCCAAACATATTTTAACATTTTCCAACACTGAAACAGACCTAATAATGGTAGCTTACTCCATAATCTATCATTTCCATTGTAAAATGCCCTGGCCTTTAACATGTGGTTTGAATAAGCCACCATTAACAAATGTAAATTATTTCTGGTGCGATGTGTTGAAGGCAAAACTACAAACTAAAATTAGCACTATGCACCTCATTGTTGATGGTTTTGTAGCCATTCATAAGGTTATTCCTCATTAAACCTGTTTTCTGTCAACTGTAGGTTAACGTCCTTAGACAATATGCATATGCAAGGTGCAAAATCAATACATAGCATAGTAAATGAACATCCTATGCTCATGTTTTATTAAGTTAGTGATGGGTTTTATTAATGAATTAAAAGTATAATCAAGACTTCATTTTATTTTGGACAGGTTGGTGTATGCATGAGAATAAACTGTAATAATTTTGTAATAAGTTTGTGTACTTAAAAGGTATATAAGACTGAGCATATTATTGTGTCAGTGATCAGTTGTGTAGCATTACTCCTATATACCTAAGTAATACGTTGTCTTGCCTATTATCTGCACAAGTATAAAAATGAGAAGATACTTCCAACAGCTTTATAGTAAACAATATCCTCAATACATTTTGCATTGAGAGCATGAGGTAACCTTTGTTATAACAGCCAATTCTATTATTGTCATGTGGGAATGATGAATTATTCCATTTTATACTTCCTAGCATCAAATGCCAGTGTTAGACCAATCAGGAAAGCTGCTAATTAGGAGACAAACAGTAATTCAAGTGATGAATGGTTGGTGAGACTAATCACTAAAGCAGACACCGAAGGCCTGACTATAACAGAGGTTACTTAATTTATATACATTTGTCCATGAGAGCTGAAGATGCACTGACTATAATTAGAAGATATGTCTCGCTGAGAATTCAAACTTGCTCTGAACCTGTAATCCAACTAGAGCTTTTGCAAACAAATAAATGATGATTTTTTGACTGAACCGGGTAAAAGAGAGCAAAAGTCATTGTAGAGTCATATAGTAGTTAATCACAAAATTATAGGATCTCTTTTTTCAGAGCTGCAAAGACTAATTATGCCAAAAAGCCACAGCCTCATTGCCAGCCGCAACAGCAAAAAGGAGGAAAACAATGTTAGATTTATCAAACAAAATATGGGTCTCCTTTTCTACCCACTCCGCTCAAGCTATCTCGTCATCAATTATGCAACATGCTCTAAAATTGTTTGAAATAAGAAAAGACAAATGCGGCTCAGTCCCCACAGCTAAAGACCACAAATCCACCAGTTCCAAAAGACACTTTATTATCAAAATAAATCTTTTTGATAATAAAGTGTCTTTTGGAATTGGTGAATTTGTGGTCTTTAGTTGTGGACACTGAGCCACATTTGCCTTTTCTTAATTTATTTAGTTTGTGTTTGTTTTTCGTTAGTTCTAACATTTTTTTGCAATTGTACAATCATGCATCTTTCTAGTCCTGGCTTGGTCCCTTAAATCACATCCAAACAAATGCACAGCAATAAACCTTAAACCTTTAAAGAAATAAGCAATCAAGTATTACAAAATTAAAAGTGAACAAGCTTACTCAAGATTCACTATATTTCCAAATAAAGACAAGAAGACTGAGATCATTCCTGGACTGTACCATGTTCATACCTGGACTATACCATGTTCAGAAAGTATGCAAATGCAAGATTTCAAGATGCCACCAGTGAAAGCCTTGCTTTCTATAGCAAATCACCCAGTCATTAATGGCTTCTCTAGGCATGGAAAATGTGTGTATGTCTACACGTTTATTTTCATCAAGTCTTCATGATATATTTAATTTTCCAGGTGGATCACTTTTACTTCCATTGCTAAGCTGTTCCTTTTGACCATTCCTCAGTGATTCCAGTTGTATTTTCCAGAATAATGTCAGTATTCCATCATCCTCATTTGTTTTTCATAAAAACATAATTATGTATGGCTTATTGTCATGCTTAAAGCCTACTAGCCTTTGTGAAGCTTAACTACCATTATCTCACATTACAATTATCTCTTGTCTATGTGCGCATTAATACTGCTTTTAAATACAAAAAGAAAATTAAATGACAGGTGATAAACTTTATTGTAAACAATTTATTCTAAAGCTTTTGGCTGTCCTTGGATAATGAATCGCTCAGTCTTTTCTTAATTTTAAACAATAGTTTGTTGGAACTTTTGCTGTCATTTCTCTTTCTACTTTGTATCCATGTTTCCCAGCAGATTTGAGTTATACATGTGACTGCATGACAGCTGTAAGTCTGCAAAAGAAGTCTGTATTATACACTGAACAGAGACATTTTATGTAATTAGTTTGAGTGGGTGATTTTCCTGCCCTTTTAATTTATTTTTTTAACTGGCTGAACTTTTTTTGGAGATGGTCAGAGAGTTTGATTTTTAGACAACAAAATCCAATATTATTGTCAACAAATGGCAAGATCATTGATTTATGTAGACATATGTTGACTTCTGTCTGATTAGCTTTTTATTATGAAATATGAGTCATAGCAATGTCTTACCTGTCATATTGATAAAGCTAAGATAATTCTATTCACCATCCATGATTATAGCCCTGTAATTAACACAATGAGTGACACTATCATCTTTACTCTAAGAGTAGCATTAAACTCTGTCACAAGATAAGTTATCTTTCACAGACTTTATCAATGAAAACAATGCTGAAGCAATTGTCATAATCATGAAAACAGACTGGGATACTCTTCCCACTGACACAAATAAGTTTACTTTGGTTACTGCTAACAAGTTCTGCAATATTATTATCTTGTGCATTCATAAACACATTCCAGTAAGACACAAGTATAAGGTAAATTCAGTATAAAAAAATGGAATTTTATTAAGATATGCAAAGAAAAACTAGATGCTACTTTGCTTTCCTAAACACGTATTTGGGTTATGTTTTCTCCTCTTCTGTCACTCTGACAGATGCCCCGAATGTCTCACATCCTTCCCTGGGTCTACTGGTACTCCAATCACCCCTTCTAGCCGCCAGAAGCCTAACCATGCCTCTGGGGTTCATACTATCTGCCTGCAAAATGGCAGGGCATCTTTATACAGCCTACTGCATTTCACCCTTTCTCCCTCCCTCTCTCCCTCTCATTTGGATCCCATGATGGCAGGTGTGAAACAGGGGTGTGGCATTTTCCCCCAACTCCATGAAACCTAGCCATTTTCCCACCAGGATTCCCCCTTTTAACCCATGCTTCCATTAGAAATGTCCTCAGCCTCTGCCAGGGATCACTGCAGGATATGTTCAAGGGACTGCCTATCCTGCTAGGGATGGAAGCCTCTCCGCTGCTCTGTCAGTTCCCTGAGCCACAGACTGAATCCAGGTTGACTGGGTTGTAGACACATGGCTCTATTTCTCTACGCTACAAGAGTGATTCTCATCTTTCAAAAACTATTGTAGCTACAAAAACAAGTCCAGATTAAATAAAATATGCAAATGATTAACTTTTATTTACTCTTCAAAATCTAACTATAAATTCAACCTGACCTCAAATGTTGAACACTGCATTAGGTTATTTTTTAATTGCAAAAATGGAAAATAAAAACTGTGAATGTAACATACTGATTATCAATAAGCAGTGAAGTGAATGCCCAGTCATACAATATACTGAATGTGTGTGCAGAAAAATAAATGTCTGCAAACTATACAATAAGTGAAGGAGGAGTACTATAAAGCCAGAGGGAGACAATATTATACAATCACGAGTATAACATGGTTGACACAAGTGCAGCTAAAAATGTAAGCTTTATGGGAAACAGATAACATATATAGTGTCTGCCTACACAAACGTCGAGAAAAACTTAACTAAATCTCTGCTAATCATGTTAAAAAATGCTTGACAAATAGATAAGTCTCTGAAGTATACTAATACTTTATAAGGGGAGCAATTTACAAAGTGGGGGGGGGGTCACATCAGGCCAAAACACTCATCATCATCCTGGCCATTACTTCATGTAAAATGATGGAGATAATTATACTGGAGCTTATCTTGAGTTACAGAGGGGACTTGCTTTTTGATATGGTACAGTACTGCTTTGCTAATAGGAATCTTGCTTTTTAAACCTTCCGGAATTCTTAGAAAAGGTAGCAGCTCTAGATGAGAAGCTAACAGTTCAACTCATTATCTTGACATTGCTAATATCAGTAGTATACCTTGCGTGGGGCAGTTTTCTACAGTTTAAAGCTTTTTTTTTTTTTGCTAGAACACTCTATGCCAAGTATAAACTGTAGCAGCTTCATGCCATAAAGTTTAAACATAAAAAATATATTTTATTTGTTTTTACTTAAAAGCTGATCACAGACTTTTTTCCTTTGCTCTTTACTTGAATAGGAGGTGTGTGTGTGTGTGTGTGTGTGTGTGGGGGCAGATTGGGTACTATCTCCAGGAAGCAAAATGGCATTCCTGCAGCAGCTTTGTAGAAGTCCCTTTTTTTGTTTGTTTGTTTGATTTGCTCTTTACTTGAAGATATGAGGGGGTAAATCACTAGTTCATTGGACCTGTGCAGGGTGCTGGTTGAGCCAGCTACACCTCTGGCTAATACTTTTGCCACAGTTCCACATAAGGGGATAACTGCCAAGCTAAAAGCATTGCATGAATGTCTATATGCAATTCAGTTGGTAAACCAGTGATTAAGTTAAGGTGAGGAGGAGTTACTCATCTATCCAAACAGAGGTGACCACCAATATTGATATCCCATCTGGCTTACTATAGGGAACATTTCTTTTTTAGTACTATTATTTCAAGATATAAAAGTGGGAAATGAGCTATGAAAAATATGCTGATGATTGCAAACTAGGTAACATTATTGTTTCATTAAAATATGCCAAATTTCTTCACACTGTTCAATAAAAATACAGATTTGGTGCAACAGTGATGACCCCACCAACAAGGTGAGCAAATAAATCCCCTTTGCCAAGTGTTAGGATGCTATAGGTTATGATTACAAAATAAATAGATGAAATCACAAATATTTCACCATCTACGACTCTAGGGACAATAGCAGATAATGACCTAAAATTTGCCGTGTGTGTATCTACCAGAGTTGAAAAAACATATTATGCAGACTATCTAATTTTAAAGGATATGTTTAGTCCTTCTTGTGAGATTAGTGTACTGTGTTTTATTTCATTTATCTGAATTACAACTGACTATCATACTTTGTTTTCTAGCCTTTGAACAAACCACCTGAAAGAACTTGAGCAAATGTAATTTTTTTTACTAGAAAAAATATAGGTCTGGAAATTCGGAACAGTTCAGAAAAACTTCAGAAACTGCCACTATATTCTGTTTTTTTTAACGTACTAAGAGTTGACATCACCATCTACTGTAAGGCAATGTCTGTTCCAGATCTATTTGAAAGTTAATGCCTGGAAAGTACTAAACTGGGGGAAGCAAATTCTAAAAGTAAATAGAAACAACAGAAAAAAGACATTACAGTTGCATAATACAACACCTTCCAAGATTAGGAAATGCATTTCCCTTAGAATCAGAAGCCATTCATTGTCAAAGTCAATCTTGATACGCCTGGAAAGTAGAAATATCAACAATGGATAATGGTAATGATAAGGCCTCTAGTTTACATGGTTTTCTTCCTGTCGTCCAAGTTTCTATCCATTGAACTACATGGTTATTGTTGATAACCTAAATGAGTATGCATACAATACCATTACGGAAGACACTGTCAAAAGTCTTTCCAACTTAGCTCTTCAAAAAATAAAAAATGCTATCAGATAAGGTAGGAACAATTGTCTCTTATGAGATCATACTGATTCAAGTGTGTAAATTTCAGATGCATCTTTTAAGATGTATTCGGTTACTACTTTGTCCACAGGTTTGAAGGAAGTACATCTGAAGCTTATTAGCATCTTGGAACATAAATTGTGAATCATTAAGCATTATATTCTAGTGTGAGTTAGCTACTATTATATGTATGTATTTGTTAACTTTTAGCATAGTTAAGAAAGTCTGTCTGTATGAATTTTTAGATTAGGTATGACAAATGGTATCACATTTAGCTTTTAGTAATGAAGGAAAAACTCTGAGGGAGAGAAAAAATAGGGGTTTGTGTCAGAACAAAACAGACACAAAGATTGTGTTTATAGACATTGCAACAAAACACTGTCCTGTCACAAGTCTCATACAATAAAAACAATGAAACAAGCATTACTGCTGAGGGCATGTCTCTGCATTCATTATGTGAAAGATTTTCTGCCACAATACTCTCCACAGTTAGCTGCTCTCGTGGAGTAGAGGGATAATGTCCTATTACCCAGGTCACTCTGCTTCGATTAGTGTCTCACGCAACTGATGGAGTGGCAGGGAGGGATGGATGTACTTATCCTGGGAGTGGGTTTTACATGGGCACCTTCTGACACAGAGGTGGGCAGCCATGAGCAAGGCTGAGCTGCTGCAGAGATGTAGCAATACAGCAATACACTGCATCCCCACACTGGACATCTACCTTAGACCATACTAGAAAAGCCACAAAGGTGAGGGGTGAAGAAACAGACCCCCCCCCAGATGGAAGCTCAGATCTGCCAAGCCCCATTACCTTTGGTCTGTGACCCCAGCAGATGACTGGAGTAAGTCTGGGGGGTCATAAAGTAGCTGGAAATCCGGTGCAGACAGGGCATACAGGCCAGGCTGGTAAGAATGATGAGAGAAAAAAACAACAACCCTCAACACAGTCATGTAACCATGGAAAAAGGACAAAGATTAAAGTGAAGAAAAAAATGTTCTTGCACTCCATCGACATTAACCTGCTGTGCATAATAATACATTTAGCTGCACCAAAAGTTCAATTAATAGAAATGCATTAAAACAACCTCTCCAGTGAAACTGTTAAAACAAACTGAATACCTAACACTACAGAAATCCCATTCACTTAGTGTAAAATTTACATTCAAATTCAGTAGTACTGGAGGAAGATATTACTGCTGTGTTAATACATTTGGAGACAAAACACTCAATCCCATAACATGTCATGGTCCCTATAATTAATGGCAATGCTTCATGCTGTTCTAAGTTATTTTGATTAATAAACTCCAGTAATCTTTAAAGCATTTTCTATTACAATGGCAATTTCATGTGATGCTTAACTCAAACAAATTGAAGGACTTTTGTTTTCTGTTTTGAATTTAAATAGTGTCATGCTCCTATTCAGATGCCATAATGTTTTCAGTGTCATGTTCATCAATATAGACAAAACCTTTTAAATCTAGAAGTGAACTAGCATTTTAAACCAATTTCAGTTATGGGGGATATATATACAACTACTACTTTAGTTCTTAACTTGTGCACTTTTTGAGGAAAAGGTAGAACCCTACTGAATATACATAGGTGTCTTCTTAGCAAGAATACTGGATAACCTCACCACATCTGCTTTCACTCTGTCAAGTGATGTTTTCATATTGTAGACTTCAACCTCGGTTCTATTTGGTCTGTTAGCTGTGTGCCTTATTTTGCTTAGGTAAACATAATATAGTCACATGTTCCTTAAAAAAATGTTGCGGTATGCATTTCTTTTCCAGCTGCTGAATCAACATTCACAGGTAAATTAGAGGGTAGCCTGATTTTCATATGTTTCTGACTAGTTTTGGAATGAGGATAGGTTTAGTAGATCCCTCCCCCAGGGCGTTGTGTTTGTTTGACTTTGTTGTGCTCTGATATGATGACTTTACAAGTGGGTGTGGTAGAAGATTGGTGTGCATGCTTTGGACTATGGGTATGTTGGGTTTGCGTTTGATCACATGACTCAGGTTCCTGAAGTCTGGATGTATACAATGAAACTCTTACTGGAGAAATTTGAACCAACTTCAGGAAATGAAAACATTTATTTATCAGACAACAGCTCTACCCGAGATTCTACAATAATCTGTCGTTCTTGATATATATATATATATATATATATATATATATATATATATATATATATATATATATGACAATCCGTGCCTGTTGAGAAATTTTGAAATCAGGCTAAAAACCTGGTGAAACAACTGATACTATTTTTGTCATCAAATACAAAAGAAAAAAGATGACTGTAACCACTGTTAACAAATGCTTTATCAAACTATGCCTGGGAAGCACACCTATATCTACGTGCACAGGTTGGATTTTTTATTTTTCTTGGCAAGAGTCTCATCACACCAACTTAAAAAAAATGAAAATAATGTTGCTGGCATGTAGCACACTGAGACTGTGAATTGTTCTGAGAGCACTTTCAATAAACACATAAAACACAACAGCACTGCCTCAATAAGCACTGCTGCTTTCTCCTTTAACAAAGAAGCAGTACAAATTTAACAATCAGCAGTAAATCTTCAAGTGATTTTCCCAAACTTGGAATAAGATGACAGCATAGTCTCGATGCTCTTTTGGTAGGGTGAAGTGAAACTTCCTGTTTAAGGGACTGAATGTATGGAATGGTAGCATAAAGAAACAAAACTGCATGAGACATTATCTGTGAGCTGTGGCAGTGGTAAAAGGATAAAACAGATATGGTCTTTGTCATTCTGTACTCAGTTTCCTTTGTTCTGGATAAATAGAAGTAGGCCTTAAGTAGGGGTACTGTGAATACTAGAGGAATTTAAACATGAAGAGGATAAAACGATAGGGATTTTTCATCAGCAAATCATTAAAATCCAGTAGCAGGATAATAAATAGGGATGCTAAGACCGCATGTGGGAAATGAAGTGAAGAGCAGAAAATTCAGAATACTGTTCAGGATGAGTTAATCTCTGTGACATTTAACAATAATGATTTGCCAGAAAACTCTACATTTTGTGCAGAAAATTCAGAACACTGTTCAGGATGAGCTAATCCCTGTGACATCTAACAATAATGATTTGCCAGAAAACTCTACATTTTGTGCAGAAAATTCAGAACACTGTTCAGGATGAGTTAATCTCTATGACATCTAACAATAATGATTTGCCAGAAAACTCTACATTTTGTTAGGAACAGACCAAAAATATGAGGCAAAACTCTGGATGTTCTGCAAACTTCTGGACAGCTGAGAGGTATGCAGTACTTTGTGGCATTCTTCATCATTACTGTTTTGTAACAAGCCACATTTTTCACTTTAGTCAGAAGTATTCCTTAAAAGATGAAGGAGTTACACATATGAAGAAATACCACAACTGTATAGGTTACTACTGGTATTTATTGTTTTTCTCTCCTGATTTTGTCATAGATTGTGAAAATGACACACCGTAAGAAAAAATATTTTGTTTTTATTAAATAAAGTATTTTTTCCCCTATTTTTTTTTTGAGCCTTCACCTTTAAAATGTTAATTCTGCAATAAAACTACTAAATGTCCAGCCATGTGCAAAGGCAATTGGCTAAATGTCATCCTGTTCATTAACAGTGCACACTTTGGGTTAAAAGGACAGTGATGTATTCATAATTACATTAGTACCCATGCATCGCATCATGACAAATGAAAGTGGACTTCTTCTATTTAATCATGGAAAGAAAAGGTCACAGAAATTAATGCATATAGAACAGGGATGCGTATATATATATATATATATATATATATATATATATGTGTGTGTGTGTGTGTGTGCTTGGCCTTTTCTGTATCTCATCACATGATGTGCATTTTGTACCAAGAAAATGGAGCATACATACTTTTGTGTTTAATGCAATCACATTCTATTTTCAAACCAATAAGCTCTGCATGATGGGGCCATTGCCACTTTTATTTAGCTTCATACTGGTATACTTCTTTATTTATTTCTAATATTTCTCAGTAGAAGTACTTTCCCTACTTCAAATTGTAGGAAGAAGCAGCAGACAAATGATGACCTGGGGTGTTATTCTTAAAAAGTGCTGTAATGCCCAGCACTGGCTATGCTTCATCATCTAACTGCGCTACAGACACATACAATTACTTGCTGTTTTGATTAATATATTATAATCTCCTCTGACAGCATAGCTGTCACCATTGTGCCTCACTGAATGCAACATATAATGATGGTGGTTAGGTCTAGAGATGCATCTAAAATATGGTGTTCAAGATGCTTCAGATAATGAAACAGACAGAAGATATGTAGGGAGCTATACATTCATTAAGTTCAAAAGAGGCTAAAGGCACCAAAATCTATTAAAGTGTATCTGTCTATAGCTATATATATCAATATATATAATGTACATACAGATAATATATCTGAATCTATTTCTATATCTATAGATAGATGTAGATATATGCATTTGTGTGTGTCTGTGTATATATACATCTATACCAAATAATAAAAACAGGCAAGAAACACAGCGCAAAGACTGGAAGACTGGCACATCTTTGCCAATATGAGCTGCAGTAAAGTGGCAAGTGGAACGTAAAATATTTGGTGCTTTATGGCTTGGTGATTTACAGCAATTTCTCCTCCACAATACAACTTTAAAACATGCAGCCAGTCTCCAGGCATGTAGTTTCACATTCTGGAACAGTGACACCAAACTCTTTATTTCTCTCTCTCTTTCTCCTTTAAGGACTTGTACTACTGATTAATCACAAGGTAGCAATTCTTTATCACATTCAAACAAATACATAGAGTTCCAAGTCTCTTATAGGTTCATAGGTAAGTACTAGGCTAGTTGTCTTTGCGGGACATTTTAAGCCTAGCCAATTTACCTTTTGGTGCTTGAATTAATATCCCATTTGGTGTTAGATTGGCCTTATTCATTCCATGGTCTATATTACCCCTAGTGAGAATAAATGGGATTGTGTTATAGAGATAAAGCATTGATGAGCTGACTCTCTTTATTAGTAGTACAGGGAGCAGTGCTGGGGTAAATTTCCTATTGCCCATTCCTAGATCCAAGTTGAACTTTAATTTAGGCAGGGAAGAACTTTGTTCAACAAGGATAGGGAGTCTGTTCCACAGAAGTGGTATCCTCTGCAAAATATACCTGTCCCTTTAAGCTCTTCTGTTGATGTTGCAAACAAGGTTTAGATCCCTAGACTGATTATTTCTGATGCCATTCAATTTGCTGATGTTCAGCAGGTCATTCAGTATTGGCTCAGAGAATGCCTCTTAGCTGTCTGTAGGATGCAGAGTATAGTGACAGGGCTTTGATAGTGTACTTGTTGGACATGTTTACGCCTTGTATGCTTTTTTAAGGTATCTCTGTAGCCATTGCAGTTGTTGCATGTGTCTTGGCAAACACATAATAAATGGGCATTATACTCCATGGTTGACTAATGAGGGCTGAGTAAGGGAGGACAATGGCATCCCTAGATCTGGACACAATCCCTTTCTTTATAAGCTGCCCAATATGGAAGGACTTTCTTATGACAATGAACACATGTTGGTCAAAAGTTAGGTCATTGTCTATGTAAGTTCCCAAATCCTGTACTATTGGGTCAACTGTTTTGGGAATATTGTCAATATGGTAGTTCTCCCTGACAGATGACTTCTGAAAGGATATGATAATGAATTTTTGGCATTTAGTTTCAGTACATGATTTTGGCACTGCTAATTTATTTGGGACAAAGCTTCCTGAAGGATGGCTCAGTCATTTTGGGATTCCATGACTCCTTCTAGCTTGGAGTCGTCTGTAAACATAGTGAGCCAGACCTCATTGGTATTGTCTTTTACATCAGAGAAGTACATGTTAAACAGGAAAAGTCCCAGCATTGAACCTTGGGAGACTCCACTGGTGACTGGTCTTTTTGTTGAGGTAATTTCCGCTGTTTTGATCAGTTGCATCCTATCTGTGAGCCATGTGTCAATCCAGCAGGTGGTATATTCCCAGATTATTCAGATTTCTACTATACTCAAGTCGGGGATTGTATCAAAAAATTTGGCTAGGTTGAGGCATGTGGTGTTGCACGGTTTTACCTTCATCCTTGGCTTTGGTGACCTTTTCAAAAAAGTCCACAAGGTTGAGTAAGCATGACCTGCCCCTGAGAAATCCAAACTGAGAAGTGTCCAGTGTTTAGAGGTTTTTATGTCTTTATTGATAATTTCCATGACAGATCGTTCCATGGATTTGCATATGAGGCTGGTCAGACATCTGGGTATGTGGAAGGTCCTTCCTTAATGCAGAGATGTTAGCTGTTCTCCATTTGCTTGGTACAAAACCTGTATAGAGATTGAGGTTGAACAGTGTTTTTGGGTGGGTGTGGCTAAATCTTGCTTCATGCTATTTAATTTGCATCCAAGAATAATATCAGCACCCATCAATGCAGAATGTTTAGCTTTTTCTTTCTTCAAGTCTTGCCGTGGAAAGCAGAACAGAATGAAAATGAAAGAAAATTAACAGAAGTCATTCTCACCAAGCCTCACTCTGGCAAGGGATAATGGAACAGTTATACAGCACTTTCTCTACTCAGATGATCCACTGGTGAGTGGTAATGATGTTGAACCTGTGAAAACTAGATTAACATAAAGTCCCTCATGCTGAGTTCTCCTACTCGAGTGTGCTGCTGTTTTTTTTAACTGTGTACCTTTAAATAGTTTCTGGTAAGTTGTGCTTTTACATCTGAAGGAATTAGAAATCCAGGCACAAAGATGTAAGAACTTTTTTTAATTATACCAAGTTATTCTTTGGGCCAAATAAGCATTTTAAAGAGTGTGACTGGTGAATATTGGTCAATGCAGCCCAAAGTCTTTATTAAGTAAAAAATATCTTCAGCAATATCTTTCTAAGCAAAGAGGTAACATCTCTGGCTCACTCTTCCTTCAATAAATATATGGCTCAAGACTTGGATGAATCCACAGACAATGTCTGTGGATCACCTTTCTTCTAGAAACATGCAGTCTGGCATTCCAATTGCAGAACATCTGGTGGCAGTCATAAAGCACGTAAGTGAAGGCTTCCCATCTCAGGTCCTCTTGCTCTGGCCTAAGTGCATGAAAATCCTCCAGGCTCCTCTGGGACTGGAAACAGTAAAACACCACTAATGTTCACTGAGTCTTTCCATATTGTCAGTGAACCCCCCCTTAAACCACAGGTAAATTCTCCTAAAGGAACCCAGAACCAAATTCTTCCTCTGCCTAATTCCTGCAGCTATAGCTAGGAGTCCACAAGTCTGCAACTCTTGTATACCATGCAGTCCTATCAGTGCCTATTAGTAACACCCTCCAGATACTTCTGATGTTGCCATCATGTTGTGATATATGCCATAATCAAGCTGAAATAATCAAAAAAGTAAATGAGGAAAAATACCACATTAGGTAGCCTGATAAGAGAAGACCAGAAATGATATACCATATAAATGTTCTAAAGCAATGGAAAGAAGTAGAAATCTCTGTAGTTAGTTTAGCAACAGAGACTAGTAATTCTGAGCTCAATGCTTATGCTTCAGGCAGATGAAAGACACAAAAATAAGAAATTAAAGAGTTTTTCTTTCTTTTTTTTTTTTTCAATAATCATTTTTTATTATTTTTCACAACCATATTACAAATTCACACATTATATACAATATATACAAAATGCTTCCATTGGTTAATTTCACATATATATCAACCTCATGTATTGATCAAAGGTACAGCACTAACAATCAAAAGGAAAATAAAAAAAAAAAAAATTCAACATTAACAAATCCAAGCCAACAATCTGTCTTTTCTGTACATTTTCTATCTAATCTAAGGTTGATTTAGACTATATTCTGGTTCCTGAGAAAAAGTGGATACTAACCTCTTAAGCCAAAATAATATTAAAAAATTTGCTCCCAGATTTTTATGTTGTTGATATTTTTCTTGTGATCACTAATTAACAGTTTATGCGCTAAGATGTGTTTTATTGCCAACAATCTGAAATTTTCCCACGATGTCTGGGCTGGGTTCAACCAATTTGTGGCTATATATAATTTCATTAATAGGCAAATATTCATAATTACAATAGTTTTTGATTTATTTAGATTCTCCGGGGGAATATGAAGAATCATAAACTCCCAAGAGAGTGTTGAATTTTGGTAACCCATTTTTGTAACTGCAATTTTAATGAATTCCACAATTTATAAATGCACTTACAACTCCAGAACATGTGAAGCAAATCTGCTGTCTGATCAAAGCAATGTGGGCATATGGGTGAATTCTTCGCATCAAATTTGTGCAAAGTGAGACGAGTATAGTATGCATTGTTAAATATCATCAGCTGCATAAATACCAATTTCTGAGGGGATACGGACTTTAATGTTAATTTAAATGCCTCCAATATCTTATTGTCATCTGGGAATATCAATTTCTCTCTCCAGTAACTCGATAAAAGAATATAATTATTATACTTCCTCTCTTTTATCAATTTATATGCTGCGGTTATATATTTTCTATCCTGCAACAGCGCTTCCCATAGATTACAGAAATGATTAAATCTTCCCTTTCATTTCAAAGTTGTTAAAATAGTTTATAACCAAGTCTTTTAGCTGTCTTACTATAATTAAATAGGAAATAGGAGTTCTATTTCTTTTAAAATATCCTGTACTGGTACTCCTAGAAAAGGATATAAATCGAGTACAGTTAACTCCATGATTAAAGGGAATTTCTTTAGATCAATCAATTGACCACCAATTGTTAAATTTGGGTTCCTATGAAACGGTTGGAAAACCATCATATATTTTAGTAAATTTAAGGAAGTGAAAAGAGTTTGAATTGCCGTTACATAACTTTTGATGTGCTCCATTAGCTTATATTTACTCATTGTCCAATTATTTAAAAAGGGTAATGCTTTAGCGTTGACTCCCACTTCATTTATATGCTTGTACGTTAAGAGCACCCATTTGGGTGTCCATTTTCTATTATCACTATCGAAGTAAGACGTCTTTAAAATCCTATTGGCCTGAATCACTAAATAGTACATTTCAAATCCGTAATTCCAGCCCCCCCTTATTTTTTGAAGCCATCAATTTTTCATATGAAATTCTCGTCTTCCTAGGTTCCCAAAGAAATCTTCCCAATCTTATATGAAACTGTTTAAAGAATGTTTTGGTAATTCTGAGTTGTGCAGCTCTAAAAATATATAACATTCTAGGAAGAACATTCATTCTTATGATAGCTGCTCTTGCCATCATCGGTAACTTCAATCTACTCCATCTTTCAAGATCCAATGTTATTTGATCTGTAGTTGACTTTACATTGTTAATAAAAAACATCTCTATTTTCAGTTGAGAAGACAATTTCCAGTTATTTTATCTTTTCTTCTGTCAATACTTGTCCTATTAATGGTAGCATTGAAAAGGTGTGGGTGTCTTTAATGGGAATATTTTAGATTTTTAAAATTTAGCTTGTAATTGGAAATTCTCTCAAAGATTTCTATTGCAGCTAATATTTTTCAGTATCGGAAACAGGTGTGGTACAATATATGTTTAAATCATCTGCATAGGCAGCCATCCTAACCTTTATTCCATACAGTACAGGAGAATTATAAAAAACATTTTGCTTAAGGTATAAAAATAAAGGCTCCAAGTAAAGATTAAATAAGATGGGAGATAATGGGCAGCCTTGTCGGGTACCATTTATGATTTTTATCCTATTCGAGCATTCGTGATTTATAAATAAATTTGTGTATGCATTTCTATATAGTATCCTTAACACTGAGATAAACTCCTGCGGTATATTAAAATAAGGTAATGTATCAAATAA
The DNA here is from genome assembly GCF_019279795.1 of Protopterus annectens. Classification (NCBI taxonomy): domain Eukaryota; kingdom Metazoa; phylum Chordata; order Ceratodontiformes; family Protopteridae; genus Protopterus; species Protopterus annectens. The sequence continues at coordinate 1,004,542,434 of NC_056748.1, forward strand.
ATAATCCAAATTAACCCTATCAAATGCTTTCTGAGCATCAATATAAAGAGTTTTTCATCAAGTACAAGGAAGTGTTTTCAGACCATGCAGAACAAACCCAGCTCAACACTATATTCAAGCCATTCTAGGAAAAAAAAAGCTTAATGTAATACTTTATAGTCACAAAGATAGGCTTTACAAGAAGTAGTAATAAAGTGGTTTAAAACAGTGATAACAGAGGAGGCAAAAAGTGAGTACAATAGTTCCATACCATTAGCCCCAAATCCTATTGGCACAGATGGTGGTGATATTAAGAGACTGATCATAATTTTGGACACAGACTGCTGTGCAGCACTCCAGACTAAGGAAAAGCTAGAAAGACTGAAGAAGTCAAAAACTGCATTAAATGGGCTAGAGCTGTTTTAGGCATGGCAGTGGTTTGGCTCAATTAATCACAATAGAGACAGTCATTTCAAGGCCAATAGGGCATCCAGTAGGCAGGAAACCAATGGTTTCAAGATGGCGGGTCAAATGTAGCATAGCATGGCATACCTCACCAAATGGTGAAGCAGAAACAACCCAAAAGTTTGTAAATATGGATAAAAATAGTGTATACAAAACTGATATTTCTAGCTTAGGGTCTACTTCCAAAATCCCAAAATCTGAAAATCACAAAGACGACAATCCTGAGATGAGAATCCCGAACCAGGAAACACTGAACAACCAAAGTTTAACCAGAGCAAGTAAACATTTGCCCAAAACAAATACAAACACTCACCACACCAGCTAAAAACCACCTGGCTGGGGGGCTATGCCACCCACACCCTCCAAACCCCACTCTCCCTAACTATATATACCAACTCTGGGACCACACTATAGTGGAGAAAGGGCATAATTCCTCATGTTGGGCAAGTGTTCCCTTGCCCTGGTTAAAACTTCGGCTGTTTGGTGTTTCCTCATTTGGGATTCTTGTCTTGAGATGGTCATCTTCGTGATTTTCAGAAGTCGGGAAATAGAAGGGGACCCCTAGCTTACTGTAAGTAAAACATTTTGACTGTGAGGAGGAGCATGTGCTTGCCGTAGTGAATATGATTTTAAGAAGTTAAAATGAAATTGTTATATTACCCAGCATAGGTTTAGGTAGTGATGCAAATTCATATAAGGCTGGCCCTGAACATAAGAGTTAAGTTAATCTTTTAGGTTTAGAGTTTCGAATTGGGTTTTAGGTATTTTAAACTTGTGTGTTTTCTTAGTTTTCAGTATGATTTGCTGTAATGCTGTCTCCTGAGTGCCTATATGTAGTTCTCTTTTGGATTTCACTTTCTCATTTTATTTTAACTTTTTCAATATAAATGCTCAGACTTTATACTAGGAATTGCATATACTCGGCTAAGATGTTTTTAGTGGTGTCTGTAGTTTGTGTACGCATTGCACGAGGTTTCTTTTCATTTTATTAGTGCGCATAATGGTGACTGATGACATGGGTAGAGTGCTGATAAATGTTTTCATGATGTTGTACCATAGATCAGATACCCATTTTATTGTACCCTTATGTTGTTTATTAGCGTCCATAGTTTAAATAAACAGGCATACATCCATATACGTGCACGCTCATGCACATGCACGAAAATGACACACGCATGCAACAAAAAACAGGATGTTGTTTATACATTTCTGAAATGACTGGGATCAGATCAATTCATGCTCTTTAATTCACAGAAGAAAATGTTACTGATAACATACAGCTGCCATGATATAATTTCATTGTAGAATGATCTTGCAAAAAATATTTTTGAAGATGGGCAACAATTGGAAGGGTCAAATACAGAAACTAATCCCTACAAAGTTTATAGGTGCACTGTTTAAATGAGATTTATTTAAATGACATTTAAAAAAAACACAGGCAAAGGTGGGCATCAAAACATCCTTGTTGAACTACTGATTGTATGACTCGATATGTACAGATTTAATGTGTTAGGACCAGAGAGGAGGATTGTTACCTCCCAGTAAGAGGCTTTCTGGTTCACTTCTCAGGTGGCATGTTTTCACTGTGAAGTCCATTCTTTCTTGGGTTCACATGAGCTTTCTCTGGGTATACAAGTTTCCTCCCACATCACAAAAGTATGCATTAGGCAGACTCATGATTCAAAATACTCTGTAGATTTGCTTGAAGTGTGTGTGTGTGTGTGTGTGTGTGTGTGTGTGTGTGTGTGTGTGTGTGTGTGTGTGTGCGCATGAAGTTTTTCTCACATGTGCATTATAAGGAATAAAGACCGGACACTCTACTTTTGTTCCCTACTTGCCTAGTAAACTCCCTGGATGGTAGTGGCTGTTACTGGTGTAGCTATAGGAGTCTGATGTGACTTGACAGCACCAAATGAAGGACCAGTGGAAGCAAGACACACACAAAATCTGTACTTTTTACCAAATAAAATGTTACTGGTTTAACAAAAATTCCCAGCAAGTACTTGGTCATCGTCTCTTTCAGTTTCTTTATCTCTTCCACTGAGCTTCTCGGTATTTTCCCTTCTGCATTGCTATAACAGAAATGTTCCTCAACTTTCTCCTAGTATCTCATTCTAAGTTTTACGGCACTTTTGCTGGGAATCTTTCATATCTGCTCCTAGATGTCAAGTCCCACTCCAAGAAGGGCGAACAGCACCCTGGAGGACTTTTCCTTGACCCTCCTTTTTACAGTGATTTAGTGATTTATTTGCTTCATCCATGACAGCCCCTTTGCTACCGCCTATGCACATCACCTGGTGACCCCCTCGTGTCCCCCACCATAGACTCCCAACACAATTAAGATTACTTTTCCTCAATGTTTTACTGTTTTTACTTAACACATCTGGATTGGGCAAGAATGTTCTATAGTAATAGTAAAGAAAATAAAGTAGGCTGGGATTCTGGGGGTCTCTATGTCTCCAGAAGCCATGTGGGTCTAGATGCTCTCAGGTGGGCATTTTATAGTTGTCTTTTAAACACCCTTTTCATTCAGTGATGGACTGAACAAAAATCATAATTAAGGAAAGAAATTTTCACGCTTCAACTATGCTTTCTCGTGCATCTATTCAGCACATCCTAACTGACCAAGATTACATTGTAATAACTATGGAGGAAATAACTGAATAAACCTGAGGTGGTCTGGGGACCTCTAGGCTCCCAAAATCCATTGGGCTATATGTTCTGAGGAGCATTTAAAGATCTCATGATTGCCTCACCAAAAATCACAAAATAGATTCATTTTTTTCCAAGTTTAATATTCCAAGCTGAGAAAATAGTAGTACACAATAAACCGAAAAGATAAACGCTTGCAAGGATACATCAATCATATCTAGGAATGGTATCTGCCTCCATTCCATAATTCTCAACATTGAAAATAGGAACACAGGACCCTGAAAAGTAGGCACATCTAGCTAAAAATCTGGATAGCTAATTAACATTCAACCTGTTAACACAAGAGATTAGGACAAGGCCAAAAATAATGGAGGGACAAATACCCATAAATGCGAAATATTTTTAACCATGGCTGATACAAACTTATAATGCTGGCAGAATAACAGTAACAGTTTTTTTTGTATTAGGAACCATTTTCCAAAGGGAATAAAGCATACCTGTCAACCTCTCAATGCAAGAAATCTGGAGAAAGGCAGAAATAATATGGGGTCAAAGGCTCTATAAACTTGGAAAGTTGTTAGAATAACAGGTTTTGCCGAATTATGTATTTCTGAAGGATATGAAGTCTAAATGTCTGCCATTATTTAATATTAAGTGACTTCAATCTTCAATGATTTGCCAGAAAACTGCAAATTTTATGAGGGAAAAAAAAAGACAAAAATATGAGGCAAAAATCTGGACAGTTAAGAGGTATGCTAATTAACATAAATTATGAATATGAAATAACATATGACTCTTCCCGCTAGCAGTAGGAATATGGGGTACTTCTCAGAAACCCATTTAGAAAAACAAAGAGGGACAAAAATGATGGAAAAATATAAGCACATTATAAAAGAGACGGTGTAAAGAACTGAATGAACTGTATTGCTAAAGTCTTCCAACCAGGGCCATTTAGTTTTCCTTTAGAAAATGGGAGATGTAAGATGTGTGCCCTCTGTTGCTACTATTATGTTGGTCATGTAAAGTAGTTTTCTGTGTATTAGACAGCTTCAAAAATTACATGTGATGACAGGGATTTAGAAAATTGACTGCAGGGGTAAATCAGGCCTGAAAATATATACATAACTCCAAAAATAGTGGCATGCTGCGCAGTGGTAAATCAGGCCTGAAAATCTTAGTCACCTATATATATGTTTAACTGTGAGGAAAGTAAAAAAATAATAACCACAGTAATGTTTCTAACTTAATAATTCTACGCAGCACACTACTCTTAGACACACTGTAGTGACCTTCTGCACATGCCTCTGAGGTTTGTGAGGAAAACATAGAACTAAACCATCCCAACCCAACATAAGCTACAGTGACCTGTGCACGACTCTGAACAGGGCTGGCTTTAGACTAGCTGGGGTTCACTGGACAGCCCACTACTAAGTTTCTTTAAAGGTACACTTCACAGCCAGGTGTGTGGGATGTTCTGTAGTGTTTATGCTTTTTTTGTTTGAAAAATTGCTTTTTAACAATTTTTTAATGTTGCTACTACAGAAGGAATGTTACCAATGTGATGGGGCAATGTGATTACTTCCGCCACTGAGACACCCAGGTGTTAGGATACCACCCACTGTGATGTTAGGGTGGCTGTCAGTCATGAGGCTTGAAACCTCCCACTACTAGCAACAGGAAAATGCACACAAATCTATTACAATAAATAATTCACAACATATAATCTGGCCCCAAGAACATTACAAGAATATGCACTTTTGTCCTGGGTGTGGGTTTCCAAAATCCACACCCAGACTGGACTGCACATAGACCACTTACAGAGTTGATTCTTTGGCCAAGCACCCTCAGACCTCTTTCTGACCACCATCTCTGGAAACAAATGCCTTTCAACACCCCTTTCACAAACATACACCCACACACACAAACACACACACACACACACACACACACACACACTGCACACTTGCCTACAGACAAAATGAAGGAATGCCAATTCACCTTTGGAAACTACAGTACATCGATAAACTCACACACAAACAGCGAGGGGATGGAGAATCACCACGGAAAAAGCCACAGCCAAGAACTCAGCCAAGCACTAGTTGTTTTCAAACACATTCAACTCCTGACAGACAATCAGAAATAGGGTATTTTTCTGCAGTCATGTCCAAATCCAGCACAAGCTGACCTAGGCAGCTGCCTAGTGCTTGAAGCTGGCTTCGGGGGCATAAATATTAAAAAAGAATGAGAAGCTAGCTCATTCTTATCCAAAAACCCTATTTATTGGCTCATGATTTTATGTAATGATATTTAAATGTGGTGGTACATCCATTAGTTACCATCTCAGAGCTGCTGCAATTCTTGGATTAGAACAAGGAACTTGTACTGGAATAAGAAACGTTTACAATGCCCAGTGAAACAAGGGCATTTTACAGTGTCTGATTGCCTCCCCTTACAAATTGCTCAAAAATCAGTCACCCGTTCACTGGTGTGATGAGCCAATTGCTGTTAAAGGTTTAATGGAGAGCTGCTGGGGTGATTAGCTGGTGCTAGCATTATTCCATGTTGCTTTCACTCTTTGAGCTAATATAGCTTGAGAATCACTGGTGTGATGCTATTATTCCGGAAGCTAAAAGATCTTTATTATTCAGATAACAAGAATCCCTGGTGTGATAAAGCTGCTGCAACAGATCACTGCTGTGCTATGGAGCTAATAGATCACTATCATTTACACATTGTGGCAACAGTCTTTGAATAAGGAACACGTAGAATTTGTGTGTGCATGCATTTGTGCGTCTTTTAATCTGCACTTCCACTCTGAAGACAGTTATTGCACTTAAGTAAAGCTATAATTTTCATATGGTAAAAGCACTGACAGAGCCATACAATCCCAGATGCACTGTGTTTGGGCTACAGCAGTCTGTCTTGCACTTACTGCAGATCAGTAAGGTAAGTTGCTTCCTTTAGTGCAGGTTTGATTCCCGCAACCTTTATTGTCTTCTGTGTGACTGATAACTAACTTCACCAGACAGTGCTACCCTTGCCAAGGCACACTTGCATCCAGACAGCTGTCCAAGGATATTGGTAAATGCACCACACATTTGTGTTTTGAATTTCTGCACCCCTTACATAGCTCCTAATTAGTGTTTTACTATATGCTGTTTAACTAGAAATCCATATAAGTCTGTTGTAGTCTGATAGGTTGCCAGTCCATTTTTAACAGAAAAGTGAGTTTCAAGGGAAGAGAAGTTTACTGTTGTTCACACTAAGTCTCTTTTCAACATGAGAGTGCTTTGTTTTGCGTTGTTTAACAAATGACTGACAAGAGTTTTCACTGTAACAGGTGCTCATGTATTATCACAACCAGGAGACAAGTGTTTCATCATTCACTGTTTCAGGGTTGGTTTCCACACTTCAAAATAATAATAAAGTCAGCAAATACGTAAGTACCGAAAAATGCGAATACTCGGATAACTAGTAGGTGGATGTGAACATCAATATATAAACAGTGGTGTAGCAATTTTCAGTGACACCAATGAGAATATTTCAACTGTGTATTTATTTATTTATTTATTTATTGACATTTAGTAACCGGGAAAGTCCACTGGGTCAGAAAGCTCCAACAAAGATTGCAAAACATCATATCATATGAGCAGTTATATACAGAGCATAAGGAACATCACTTGCAGTTACAATTTTACCTCAGTCATCAGTTACCAGTTCAAGTAAACATCATAAATATCAACAAGTATTTACAGAAATTTAAGGAAGCTACAGTATAGAAACTATAAGCAGTTTTGTACAGGCATGTTACTCTTGCTTCCATGGTAATGATTTAATTCAAAAAGCAATCAAGGTGCTGTGCTTTGGACACTCTAGCTTCCATCCTGGACATCAGCTAAACTCGCCCTTAATGGTTATATGTGGAGTCACAAATTATAGTAAGCCCCTTAAACTTTCCTTCTTACAGTTCCTCTGACAGAAGGCCCATTTCATTTTGCCACTAGTGGGATGCCCCAGCGACTTCAACAGCCCCTCACAGAACTAGTGACGTGGTCTCTGTGACTTGACAAAATGTTTAGTTAATGTGCTAACATCCGCTTTGAGGGATGGACACCCAACATTTTCCTCTCAGCAGTACCCACTCCAGACTACTTTACCTATGTGGGATGTATTGGTAGGTCAGTCCCTTGCAAAATACGCACTTCATCCCAACAGTCTTTCCACTCCATCTGTTCATTCATTATGCCAAAAAGGTGGCATGTGTTAATGTACCACTTGCCACAGCAAATGTTTCCAAAATTTAAAAATCCAAGATGAGTTTGCTGATTTTAGTATTATTTTGAAGTGTGGGAACCAACCCTGAAACAGTGAATGATGAAACACTTGTCTTCTGGTTGTGATAATACATAAGTACCCTATAACATTTGAAAAGAAAGTTTTATTTGGCAAATCAGTGTGCTTTTTATTATAAAATGTGAAATAATAGTTTTAAATTAAATCCACATCTCTACGATCAATGTAATAATATGTACACTAACATGTTTGAACATTATTTTATGGTAATTGACAGTCATGTAATGGGATATTGGTATGGCCAGAACAGGTCTGTTTCATGACCCTGTCTAAGGCTTCATTTGACCATGCTCCAGCTCTATATGCAATGTTGATGTTTGTGAAGGAAATAAAATATGGCCAATGTGTTACATTTCATTACAGTGCAACACCCTCACACAAGCATTGGCCATGGCAATTCAAGTTTCACACTAAGTTCAGAAAACACAATACAATGTGTGATTCTAATTCTGTCACTCAGAAAAGTTGTGCTTCATTGTTTTAAAGTATAAATGATGGGAAAAAACATTGCCCCAGCTTCGTCTATGCATATGGCTAGCCATGGCTATATTACATCAATGTTCCCTAAAACTGTCAAAAAAAGGAAAGAAAGAGAACTTTAACTAAGAACAAGTGTGGAAAACCATTCATGAGAGAGTCCATTCTTAATAAAGTTATCAATGTCCGTTCTGAAGAATTAGAATTTTGACTGGATTAATATAGTTATAGCTTTATTAAACAAGTTATTCTGAGTTCTGTGGTTACAGGGAGTAAGAAACAATAAATTCTGAACAGTGAAAAAAGTAAAATGAACAGATATTTATCATAATTCAAGAACTACACAGGGATGGCTTAGTAATAGTTTTAACATAATGTGATAAACAAACAGAAGGGCTTTACTGTGAAAAATGTAATGTACGTCCCCTGACATTTTAGAAGGCACTTAAACCATTTTTTATGACAGATGTTATTACATAATGATTTCTGTAGAACACTTAATGGATTTTTAGGGCACATTATTTATCTTAGAAGGTGATGCAAAGAAAACAGAAAAAAAATAATTTTTGGGGTAAAGCAAAATACAGACAGGAAGCAAATTGAGACATACAAATTTAAAGCAATAAAAAGCATGCAGGAAAAAAGATAAAACTTCTTAATAAAATGAAAGTGCAGGAGGTAGGAGCATATAACTTGGTTAGTTGAAGAGTCTCGGTATAACTATTTATTAGTTATAATATTTAAGTGTACTGTCACAGTCTTAAACCACAGCAGCTGGTGAATCTTTGATGTGACATATATGGCTTGACTGAAATTAAGGCACTCTCGTTGATTATAGAGTAGGGCACTTTATCCTCCATCTATCTTTACTTCAAAGATACCCTTAACAACATGGAAAGCAACATGACAACTACAACAGTAAGCATACAAAAGAAAAGAGGAGGAGGGGTAGCCATACTCTTCTGTGACCACCTCTCAATAACTACCCCAAACCTCCCTCTACCCACTTTTTCTACAGCTGAACTCCTACTTACCAATATAGGATCATAGGTAAGTACTAGGCTATCTGCCCAAGGGCATTTATAAGCCTAGCCAGAGTGTGTTGGCTTTCGCCACCCCCTTAGATTAGTTCCCTGTGCCTCTGACCAGCAGAGCCATTAGTTCCCTGCGCCTCTATCCAACAGAGCCACTGCAGTGATCCCCAGGGTAAATTTTGTTTCCCATCAACCCGTCAAGGTTTCTCTTGAAGAGTGCTAGTGAGGGGCCCTGCCTGATGTATATTGGAATCTTGTTCCAAAGCATGGGGAGACTCTGGGTCAGGAATCTATCCTTCCAGCACATCCTTTTTATCGTTGTGGTAAGGTTTATATCCCTAGAGCATGTGGCTCTCAGGGATTTGTTTTTTTTTAGGTGGAGCATATCCATCAATTCTGGGTTGGACATGGCCTTGTATGTCAAGCAGAGATCTCCTCTGAGTAAGCGGTATGCAACCAAGTACAGCTGGAGTTTCTTTAGTCAGACTGCAGAGGTCATCTGTTTGAGGCCAGTAATCCTCTTGGTGAGGTACTTTTGTGGGCTTTCCAGCTGTTGCAGGTGTCTTGTAAGGCACAATAACCTCTTTTGTTCTGGATGTGAACCCTTTTGAGATTAGGTGGGCCATGTAAATGGATTTTCTAACCACCTTGGCAATATGATTATCAAAGGAGAGATTGCTATCTACTTGGTTCCCCAGATCCTTTATTACTTTTTCTGTATTTAGGGGACTACCACCTATGTCGTAGTTCATGTGTACTTAGTTTTTTCCAAAGAGGATGACTATGCACTTTTTGGCCTTCAGCTTGAAGCCATGATTTTGACACCAGGTATCTGTCTCAGTGAGACCCTTCTAGAGGGTGTCTGTATCAGCTGGAGAATCAATTATGGCCTCTAGTTTACAGTCGTCTGCGAGTTTGGTCAGCCAAAGTCCTCCTGTGCTTGCCTGTACCTCTGAGAAGTGGGTCTATATTAGATCATCGAAACGGCAGAATTTTGAATGATCTAATATCAAACCCAATATCATAAATGCTGAAAACAGCGAAGCTGCACAAAACCGAATTCTTTCCTAGGGAAAGAATTTGGTTGGCCATTGTTGTGACTTCATTGTTTTCAGCGATGCGGTGGAAAATTACGGGTTGGGTTAAGGTAAGTGTGTGATTGTTCGGACGTTTGGGTTAGGGCACGGGTTAGGTGAGTTAAGGTTAGGGTGCGGGTCAGGTAAGTGTGCGATTGTGACAGAATTTAGGGTTAGGGGTGGGTTAAGTGAGTTAGGGTTAGGGTGCAGGTGAAGTGAGTGTGTGATAGTGAGAATTTTGGGTTAGGGGTGGGTTAAGTGAGTTAGGGTTAGGGCGCAGGTGAGGTGAGTATGTTATAATGACGGACCTTAGGGTTAGGGTCTGGGTTAAGGTATGTGGATAGATAATAGTGTATGTGCAGTGTAGTGTAGGGTTAGATGTAACTTTTAAATGTATGTGTGTGGATTGCTGCTTTTTAGTGCACTTGTGGTGTGTGTGTGTTTCTCGGAACAGCAATTTCTTTCCCTGCGAAAAAATTTGCTGTTTTGAGGTTTTGATATTGTTAGGGTTTGGGTTTTGCAGTTCAACATTATGGTATTCGATAATGAGCTGTTTTGATGATCTGATATAGACGCCTGAGAAGTATATACTGAACAGGACGGGTCTTCGGACTGAGCTTTGAGGGAAGCCACTTGTAACCGGTTTAGAGTTGGACCTAGAGTCTGCAACTCTCACCATCTGGGTTCTGTCCATGAGCCAATTTGCAACCCATCTCGTGATGTAGGGGTTAATATTCAGTTTGGTGAGTTTGTCTATAATACCAGAATGGGGATTGGTGTTGAAAGCCTTTGCGAGGTCTAGGTAGGTTGTGTGGACCTCCTTATCCTTATCTAATACCTTGGTAACTATCTTAAAGAAGTCCACCAGGTTTAGGAGGCATAATCTGCCCTTAACAAAGCCAAACTGAGTGGGGTCCAAAGTTTGGAGATTCCCAATGTTTCTGTTAATGAGTTCCATGATGATGCATTCCATAGCCTTGCAGACCAGGCTAGTCAGGCTTATAGGGTGATAGTTCCCGGGGTCCGTTGTGGCGCCACCTTTGTGGAGAGGAATAACTGTTGCTGTGCACTACTCTTTGGGTACAGCCTGTAAAGAGGCTGAGTTTGAACAGTGTGTTTAGGTAAGGGGTTAGTTGATTTTGGAGCTCTTGTAAGACACAGCCTGGGACACTGTCCGGTCCCATTGAGGTTGTGTTTTTGGCTTTGGATAGGGCTGTTTTAACCTGTGTGTCAGTGATTGCTGGGGCCTTATATAATTCTGGTATGGTTATGGGCCCTTTAGGGGGTGAGTGGGGTGTGAAGTTTGCACTGAACCTGTCTGCCAAAATGTTGGCAATATCAGTCAGTTCAGTGTATTTTGTGCCATTCTGCATCAACTCAGAGTAGATCTGAGAGTTTCCACTTAGGTTCTTGACATAGCTAAATAACACTTTGTGGTTATCTTTGGAGTCCTTGGCAATTTTTCTTTCGAAGCTAGCCTTGGACGATTTAATGAGGGATCATAGTTTCTTGCTGATACTGATCAGGGATGTCTTTCCTTCTAGGGATTTTGCTCTTATCTGTACTAGATTCCTCCTTCTATTGTAGAGCCTGTTTATGGCAGGGTTCCACCAGACTGGTTGCCTTTTCTTGGAGGAGTGAGTCTTGGTTTTACTTGGGATAGCACGATCCATGCATTCCTGCAGATGATCATAGAGTGCCTTTGTATAGGTTTCATCAGCTTGGACAGCATTGTCCATTGGCATGGGGGCTGTGAACCTTTCACCTCGGTCTTAAGCAACATGAAGTTTGTTTTTGAAAAGTTTTTCATGGTGGTTTCCTTGATTGGGGTTGGGGGCGGAATGTGAATATCCAGAGTGATCAGTCTATGGTCTGATCTAACCAGCGAGGGGTTGACATCAGGTGTGGAACTCCGGTCGCCCATGTTGGTGATGACCAGGTCCAATATGTTGTTCCCTCTGGTGGGGGTGTTGATCAGTTGATCCAGGGCATTCGAGTTTATAAATTCTAGGAAGCGTTGGGCAAGGGAGTTAGTACTTGAGTAGTTCTCTCGGTTAATGTTTGGGCAGTTGAAATCACCCAGTATTAGGGAGTTTGGTAGGACCTTCATATTTCCCAGTGTCTCCAGAAATGTGGAATGGGGGTCCTTGGTCATGGTGGGTGATCTGTAGCAAGCTACAATTTGGATTGCAATTTTTACCATTGTTAGTTGCACTTGGATGATTTCTAATGCATCATGCTGTGCCACTAACCTGGAGGTGTGAGTATCATTGATGAATATGGATACACCCCTGCCTTTTGTGTTTCGGTCTGGGTTCTGTGGCCGAAAGGTATGGTATGAGTTATAGCCTGGCAGTGCTGGGGTGCTCTCTGGAGCCTTAAACCAGGTTTCTGTTACTGCACAGATATCGATATTCTCCATACTGAGGAGTGCCTCGAGTGCGTGCATTTTGAGGTTTAGACTTCTGGCTTTGAGTAGCGATACCCTCAGTTTTTGGTTACTTGTGCTATTTACAGTGGAGGGTTTGTCTTTTGAGCCTTGCCTAAAAAAGGCACTATGGGGGGTAGCAAGAGCCTTTGCCAGTATTCGAAAGCCTAAGGGTGACAGGTGCAAGTCATCTCTTGTGAAGCAACATGGCTTGTCGAGCATGTCATCCTAGGCAGACAGATACTGGATCCCCTTTGAATGACACCAGAAACTTAGCCAATTGTTGAAGTTGATCATTTTTTCTTTATACTGTGGCATCATTCTTGGTGAGGGCGGGATGCTACTCAGGGTCAGGGTCATACCTGCCTGGACTACATCATCAGATAGCGCTTCCATATCTCTTTTCATGTAGTCCGGGGAGGTACATCTCAGGTCATTCACACCAACATGTACAATGACAGAGTCATATTTGTACTTGTTCTGGAGTGACCTGAGTGCTTGTGTTATGTGGCGGACCGTGGCACCTGAAAGGCAGCTAACTGTAACCTTCTCCTTGTCCAGCCTAGCTAGTGGGACATCAGTCTGCCTTACTATAGAGTCGCCTATCACTAGTGTGTTAGGTATGTTATTTTGCCTTAAGGGCTGTGATTGCATGGCGCACTGATTATGTGAAGTATGTGTTTCATGGTTGGTAATGGGTTGTGGAGGTTGCTTGGACGTCTGCTCAGGAGGTCTCTGTTGCTTTACCACCACCTTAACAACTTTACCACCATAAATGTTGTAGCAATCTACATCCCCCCTGGTGATAATCTTAGTATACTGGAGAACATCCTACACCACCTCTCACAGACCATACTTAATGAAACCATCATTCTAAGGGACATAAACATAAATTTGTTTACAATTCAAACTCCCCAAACAACTTCTTGTATCAACCTACATGGATTTGAGCAACTAATCACTTCTCCTACCCATATTAGCAAGTTACACCTGCAACAGTCTCTCCTGGACTGGATTTTGGTGTCTCATCGCCAAAATTACCACAACCCTCACACTCTATCAAATTCCCTTAGTGACCACTGCCCTATCATACTAAATAGACACATTCCCCATTTCACCAGACATTTCAGGTTTATCAACTCCTGCAAAACCTCATCCTTTAGTCCAGACTCTTTCATAGACCAACTCTCTAATATTAACTGGTCCCATCTGACTACAACCCCCCCCCCCTTAGATGAGGCTGTCCACTCTTTTAACTCTACTTTTCTAAACATCCTCAACTCCCTAGCTCCCCATCGTCCTATCAGAATCAAAGCAAACACCGCTCCTTGGCTGACCAAACATACTAGAGCCTTGATGAAAACACGTGACAAGATATGGAAATTATGGACCAAAACAAAGACCCCTTCTCTCCTACAGACTTACAAAGAACTTAGAAATCAAATAAAAAAAATTATCAACAAAGACAGGATCAGCTTCTATGCAAACCCTCCCACTACCCTAAAATCTGACCCTAAAAAATTCTGGAACTCAATCAATCATATACTGCATCCAGGAAACCCTTCCCCTCCTAACCCATGGCCAAATAAAACTTTTGAAGAAACTGCCACTGAGTTTAACAATAATTTTATTAATTCAATAACTACCATAATTAATGACCTCCCCACTAGTAAAAATACTAAAAACCCACTTTCCATCTTCCACTCCTTCTCCTTCTAACTCTTTCTCTCTTACACCTGTCTCAACTAAACATATTAAATTTCTACTCTCTAAACTCAAATGCTGCTCCCCCTCAGCTGATAACCTGCCCTCTTACTTCCTACATATAGCTGCTGAACCCCTAGCCTATCCAGTATCCAGCCTGATCAATCGATCTATCTCTGAATCATACATTCCATCAATATGGAAAGCTTTCTACACATTACGCATACATAAAGGAGATAATTGTTCTGCTATATCAAATTTCAGACCAATTGCTATACTATCACCCCTCTCCAAGATTCTTGAGAAATGCATTCACAAGCAGATAATGCAATACCTTCTCCAACAGAACCTTCTAACACGTATGCACAACATGGATTTCATGCCAAACAACACTACAACTGCACTAATATCCATCATTAATACTGCATGGCTGGCCCATGACAATAATAAACTAGTCTCATGCCTGTTCCTCGACCTGTCCAAAGCCTTTGACACTGTCTCCCATCCCCTCACCTAAGATTCTCTCCTCCCACCATATCCTGGTTTTTCCACTATCTCTCTAACTGCCAACAAGCTGTCAAATGGCAATCTGCTCTTTCTCCCCCCAAGTGTCCCAATGGGTGTCCCCCAAGGATCGATACTGGGGCTACTGCTCTTCAGTATTTTCACCAACCTACTTTACACTTCTTGTCCCAACTCCACACTTGTACAATATGCTGATTCTACAGTCATCACCATTGCTGACAATCCATCTGACCTCCACTTTACTACCCAAGCATCATTCAACACCATAGAGACATGGCTTTGTGACAACAAATTAATTCTCAAACCTAAGAAAACTAAGCTCCTACTTTTCCTCCCATAAAACCTCATCAATCTCAAAACAACATTTTCCATCCTATCTAGCAATAACACTGTCATTACCTCTGACCCTAGCACTAAACTGCTAGGAGTCACAATAGATGATCAGCTTAAATTTGATCTCCAAATCACCACCTCTATCAAAAAAACTCACCAGAAACTTGGACTCCTTTACCGAAACAAAAGACATTTAACCAACTCAGCCAGAATAACTCTCCCCCATGCATTTTTTCTTCCCACTCTCCTTTATAGCTCTCAATTATACACAAATCTTAACACCACACTCATAACCAGACTTGTAACTACGTATAATAAAGTTGCCAGATTTGCTGCAAACCAAACCTACAAATCACATCATTGCCTATCTCTTAAACAGTTGCTTGAATTCCCTACGACAGCAACTGTTAATTGTCCACTCCATCCTCTATCTACAATCTTTCTGCCCTAGCCTTCAATCAATTATAACTAAATATTATCCAACTAGGACATTACGTAGCTCAGACCAAGACTTATTACTGTATCTGTATCTTTCGGCTTTTTCCCAGTTAGGGGTCGCCACAGCGGAACTCTGGTCCGCTAATGATTGGCAGTAGATTTTTATGCACTGGCTTGCCAGGGCTAACGCACAACCTTCAACGAATGAACGCCCATTCACGCATGTCGCCACACAGAAGACGCTCTGAGAATCGAACGGGCAATGTCTAACTGTGAGGTGACAACACTACTGCAGCACCACCACCACGGTTATTACAGATCTATAAATCCAAAACCAAATTAAGGTGTTTACTTTATAACTATAACCCTGCTACAACTTGGAACCAACTACCCCTAGAAATTAGGTCCCTTAACCAAACAAAACATTTCAAACTAGCCACTCGGGCTAGCCACTGTGGTCCTGCCATTGTATTCATCCTCCCTGAAACTACCTAACCCTAGCTTGTCTCTCATCCCTCCTTTCTCTTAAACTGTCTGTCTTAATATCCATCTGTACCTCTACATTACCGTACTACTCCATCTGTACTTCTACATTACCTTACTACTCCATCTGTACCTATACTGTATGTAACTACTTAGAAATAATGAACCCTGTTTTCCCTACATTGACATTGTACCTAAGTGTTTGTTTTAAAAATTCTGACATTGTACTTTACTGCTTTTCTGTATGATTTGTTGTAAATGCTTTTTGCAGTTTGATCTCTAACATTTGTACCCAACTGGTTTCTGTAAAATTTTATTGTAAAATGTTATTTCTCTGTTTTAGCTGCCAATGCAATTTTCTTGCTGACTTCATGCAAAATATTGATTGCGGAGCTTTTCTCCTCGGGTCTCCGCTGAAAGTGAGCTAATGCTCAGCTGGACTAACCCGGTTAACAAATGTAAAATAAATAAATAAAATAAATAAATATTTCCAACTCTTGAATATTTTTTTTTTGTTGTTTGCTCAAAGAAAATTTTTTTTCCAGAACAAGTGATAAATGTTTAATTATAATAATATAATAATAATAATAATGAAAAAAATAATATGATTGCAAATCAGAAACAATCGTAACTATAAACAATATATACAAAGGCCTGAATGCAGCAAATAATATTGATAAAGTTATAAAACAAATAATTCCAAACAAATAATCTTATTATTATAATTATTTTTTCCCTTTTTAACACTCCTTCCTTTACTTAACTTCTTTAAAGATAAGAGGCAAGATTCTGTTGGCAGAATTCAATAAGAAATACCTCTTTTGTCCAAGGATTATTGGTATATTTCTGTCTGTTTTGCAAATGGCTCATAAAATAAATCAAATCTGCAAAGGTGTACTTGGAAGGACATATGCAGCATGTGGATACAGTCTTAGGACAAAATAAATGAAAATGCCTCAAGGAACTCTTTTTGCATGTTTCACCACACTGACCAAAAGGCACTACAAAATATGTGTGCGTTACTTTAATGTTGCATATCTTTGTTAAATTGATAAGATGTCAGTCACAGCCACTCCCTCATTTCAAAACAATGATTCACCCTAGCTTGTGGAATAAAGGGATAAGTCTGTGAATTTGCTCCGGACAATCTGAGGTC
This sequence comes from Protopterus annectens, assembly GCF_019279795.1. Lineage (NCBI taxonomy): Eukaryota > Metazoa > Chordata > Ceratodontiformes > Protopteridae > Protopterus > Protopterus annectens. The sequence continues at coordinate 1,004,559,537 of NC_056748.1, forward strand.
ATTTAAGCAGCTCGGGTCATACGAGGGTGAGAGAGTGGAAGTGAATGGTTGACTCATCTCAGGAGATGTCTGGCAGCTTGCCTAATGCACTTTTGACCTCAGCCAACAAATTAGGGTACAACAGGATATAGCAGGGATTGTGTCATAGTGACTACTGACTGCACATAAGTTAAGAGGCCTAGCACATGGAGGCATGCAACCTCCAAGAAATAGACTGCTACAAGAGGCCTAGCACATGGAGGCATGCAACCTCCATGAAATAGGCTGCTACAAGAGGCCTAGCACATGGAGGCATGCAACCTCTAAGAAATAGGCTGCTACAAAAGGCCTAGCACATGGAGGCATGCAACCTCCAAGAAATAGGCTGCAGCAAGAGGCCTAGCACATGGAGGCATACAACCTCCAAGAAATAGGCTGCTACAAGAGGCCTAGCACATGGATGCATGCCACCTCCAAGAAATAGGCTGCTACAAGAGGCCTAGCACATGGAGGCATGACACCTAAAAGGAATAGGCTATTAGGACTTTTACCCTGGCTAGGGAATGAATTGGCTGAAGGACTACTGATCAGATTACGAGGCAAATGAATCTGATTCTTTCCACTCATAACAGGCTAGGATGAGAAGTTACCAGACAGTTTGCGAGGTAGAAAAAAAATCAGGCATTCATTTCTGGATCAGCTTCACATCTGAGATGGACTGCATTAGAAGTTACAAGAATGAATGAATAGAAACATAGCTTCTACTTTTCTATAATTTTCCTTTAAATCAAAAGGTCGCAATTTTTATAAACATTGCCAGTCCTGGAGCAAGTTTTCACATGAACCAGCCACTCACATATTTTAAAACATCATTTTGCACAGACATGACAGGAAGCAGTCATTTCTGAAGAAAAAGATATTCCAGAATGCTGCAAATGAGAAGTCTGAGAATTATGCAGGACATTTTATCTTGCAACTCATATTTTTCACATTGCAGGGAATAAAACTGTACTTCCATAGGTGCAATCTAACTGTAACACAGAATCAAAACCTTCCTCCGGAGTGGAACTTTTTTTGTTTTACATTTAAATTGTGAAGCCACTGAATAATTTGAGAAAAAAGCTAGCTTTTAGCATTTCACTATTTTTGTTTGTTTTGCACTGACTTAGTCATATAAAACTGAAACTGATGAAGATTGTAAAAATATACTTTTGTGACTTCTCTCATCTCCTCTTTTACTTGTTTCTTTCAATGAATTATAATGTTGACCACTGTACATGAAGATCTCTATCCTTGAACCTGCAGACTATGATGTGGATGCCACTTGTAATGTTTTATATTATTTGAAAAGATGTTAACATTTAGGTCAATGTGATAATAATACAATGTTTTTCTGCTAAATCCCAACTTTATTTACGGGATTCATCCAGCTGGACCTAAATAGGTCATTTTTTAGTGGAGGCAATGAAGAAAAAATCTCCAGTACAAAAATACAATTTACAGGTAATGATTATGCTTGTTGAGAGTTATAAAACAATACAAAGTCATGAAAGATAGTACAAAGTGTAAAAGAAAAAGATGCATTACATAATTTTGCACAATACAATTTTAAAACAATGATGCAATAGGATGGGTTTTTGAGGTAATACCTTATTACACTGAAATGATGGAGCTATAATTATGATAAATAGCAAGGAAAAATAATGAGGAATATAAAATATCATCATCTTCTTTCAGCTTTTCCCGGTTAGGGGTCGCCACAGCGGATCAACCGTCCGCTCATGATTGGCAGTGGAATTTTTACTGTGTCAAGTTGCCAGCCCAATGCCCAACCTTTCACAGAAGGCACATACACACATGCACTCATGCCTAGGGCCAATTTAGTGTCCAATCCACCTACAGCATGTCTTTGGGAATATAAAATATATGATGAGAAAATTAAAAGGAGTATTCATTATAGTACATAAGCTATTAAAATCAGTCAAGATACACATTGATAGACTGACAGTAGGAAAAAGAGGAGACGGAGTGAGAAATGTAAGAAAAGAGAAAATAAATACCGAGAGGGGGAGGGAAAAATGTGGGTTAGAGACAGTGAATGTTATAAGTGAGCGGAGGAGGAGAATGAAAGATGATAAAGTGTATAAGGATGTTTTGTATAAAAAGTAAAATGGTGAAAAGGCCAAAGTGGGATGCCAGGAAATGGAACGTTCAAGTCACATGATGCATGACTTTTGATTTGATTGGAAGTAGTAGTTTGTGAGTTCTAACTCTTAGGACTGGTTAAGTTAATTTGGTTTAACCAGGAGATCAACAGGAGCATAATGATGTACTCAGCAGATATTTCTTTAGGTGAATTTTAAATGAGTTTAGGTTGATGGTTAGCTTTAGAGAGAGAGGAATATATTTCCATGCTGTTGAAACACAATATGAAAAAATCTGAGTTATCTACTGAGTTACAGGATTTTAAAAACAGCACGCACTGTGTTGTTTTCGACAAAATCCTAGAGTTTCAGAGCTTCAACATTTTATTCAACTGACTACATTTGGGTGGGCAAAGCATATCAGTACTTAAATAATTACTTTATTTCCAACAGTGTTCTCTAACTTTTTTCCATTGTTTTATAACTGCATGCCTATCTTTATGATAGGAAATTAAGGTTGAAATATTTTGTTTAAATGATTTCTTCTGGTTTGCCACTTGTCTATTTTTGTTAAACATAGTGCACCCCAAAACATGAATAATAAGTTGTAATGCCAGAAGTTGTGTATATGCATTAAATACTAGGACTAAAGTGAAGGGAGGAAAAAAAAATCTGGAACGAAGGACTTTATGCTTAACCTCCATAAGAACTACCAGTTCCCTACACAACCCCAAATAACCCTATTTGTTGTGGCATCTGGCTATTTTTCTTTCCATTCTGTCCCATCTCCCTCCCAACATGGCACAATCCCATTGTCTTATTTTGTGATGGGTAAGACATAGTACTTTTTTTTCAAAAACCTCTGCTTCTTCAAAATTTTCTGTGTTCTTCCTCCCAACTTTACTCAGCCTGGACAGTTTTGTCTCTCCCTTCTTTCTTGGGTAAAGAGTCAACCCATATAGGAAAAGTAATCATTATCATCACTGAAATATATGTCTCTATGTGCAAGATAATGTAAAAAAAACTTGTTTTAAATACAACTACTATAATACTATTAATGAGTATATGAACTGACCATTCTGACAGGCCAGGAAAAAGAAGCATCAGGCAGGTAGATACCAGATCTTCTCATTGACATTACTTCATGTTGATGATCACGGGGAATTGTGGGTAATGAAAACTTTTTTTTTTCGTCAGTATAGTAGCTGTTAGAGTCTAATACTGAAAACTAATGGCAGAGTCAGACTGGCAGCAGAAGAGTCCAAATATGAAGGGTTGGACTGCAGGTATGTTGTTTACCTGAAGCTAATGCAATAATTGTTGACTAATACAGGGCATTTTTGCTGTACTGGATTAATCCTACAAAGTGCATAGGTTCACAGGCTCATAAGTGCTATACTAGCTGCCCTTCCTTGTAGACCATTTTACTTTTAGACAATTTCTCTTTTTGTGCTTAAATTAACCTATCCTATTTGTTGACAGACTGGCCTTAGCCATCCCATGATTGATAATTATATATTACCCCCTAATGGGAATAACTGGGATCATACCACAGATAATTTAAGAAGACCCATGCATGGAAAAAAGCATTTAGGAGCTGCGTCTGGCCATTACTTGTACAGGGGCAGTCCTGGGGTAAATTGTGTGATTCCTATCCATAGAGCCAAGCTGCAGTTGAATATGGACAGGGACAAACTTCATGCAGATGGGGAGTCTGTTCAAGAACAGAAGTATCCTCTGTGAGATATACTGATCCCCCAAAACTGTTCTGTTGATGCTGCAGAAGAGGTTTAGATCCCTAGACTGGGCATTTCTGATGCCATTTGAGTCTTAGCGGTCTGTAGGATATCGAGCATAGTGACAGGGCTTTGAGTTGCTCAATGTAGGACATGTTGTTCAGGCCTTGTATACTTTTAGTAGGATATTTCTGTGAGAATTCTGTGAGAATTCCAGTTGTTGCATGTGTCTGGACAGAAACATGCCAAACAGGCATTATACTCAATTTTAGTTATTTATTTAGTTATTTATTTATATTTGGTTACCGGAAATGTCTGACTGGACATGGGTCCTTTTTCAGTGGAGGCCCGGGAAGAAAAGCTCCACAAATAACATTTGCACACAATAATACTCTTCAATTTGAATTCATACAGTACAGTACATTAATGACAGGTAGCATTATTTAACATATGACATAAAATTATTTATAACATCTGTGACGTCCATGCACTGGCCCAGTAATCAAGGAGCCTCAATCCTCACCACTAGCACCAGTGAGGGGCGTTCACATTAGTGGTATAACAAGTACAATAAAGTACAATTTCCCTTAAGAGCACACAGAGATCACAGTCAGTCTGGGGCTGGTTTCTCCCTTTCTCTCCTGATCCCCAATAAAACTTCTCACTGGCACAGCTATAGGGTCTAGATCTCAGTCTAGTGGTCAAGCTAAAACCTCCAGCACCCTCTATGTCTAACCAGTGCTCCGTGTCCCTTCTCAAGTAGCTGACACACACACACTTTAAGACTTGATTTATATACAAACACACCAACACTCCTGGGGCAGGCTGACACAGGTTCTCAGCTGTGCCTCCTTTCTGCATAGACTATAAGGTAGTACCAACTGCCACCAACCACTAATATCAGCTACTATAAGGCTCTTCCCAAAGGGTGATCAATTTCACTGTGTAATGTTACTGTTATCCAAACAGTAAGTGTGACTGAGCAGCAAGACTATTGGAGTGGCTTGGACAGTATCACCAAAATACATACAAGTACTCTCTAAGAGCTTAAATTATCTCTACATAAAACAGCCACAGTTGAAAGGTTTAAAATATGTAATAAATAATAAAAGCACAAGAAACATCTCATCAATTCAACATAGTGCTAATCAAGAGTTCTGAAATCACAGGAACTTTAAAACAATATTGCAGGATAGGCTGACATAAATATAGAAAGCAGCTAGACTAAGCTGGCTAAATTCCTATCTAACTCTAAGAGAAACTAGGTCCTAAATAACTTTACTTACAAGGCGAAGTGCTGGTGAGTTGTTGTCAGTTTCAGACAAAATCCAAAATGTTCAATCTTTCTCTCTGAGAAAGTCTTAAATTGATAACACCCAGTACTACTGAGTCATTTCACATTACATCAAATTTATCACTTCTTCTTTAGTTTCTAGGCTAACAGAAATTCAAAATTTACATTTCTTTGTAAACTGCACCTGGCCAGGGAGCCACAGCAATAAAATACACTTTTACAAGTAAAATCGAGTAATTATCTCTGTTTTAAAACAATAGAAAGAATTTGCTAGTCCAAACAGCCTGTCTCCAAGCTTGAGATCAAACACAGTTGTAAGATTCCTTACTTAACAGCTTTCCTCCAGCAAGGTGCACTGTGGTTACATTTTTGAAGCGCAATACAATATGTTTAATCATAACACATAGTTCTCTTTAAATTTGTAAAACAAGCATGTGGATCATATTAATATTTACAAATGACAGAATTATTTATAAAATTCTGTCTAGCTAGGCTGGCAGCCTTCACAGCATGAACATTTTAAAATATTAGTTTCAACACAGAGTAGTTGTTACATTTTAGCAGCTGTCAATAAGTAAAGGAAGGGTAAGGTATTGATAGGTATAATTGTAAGAGATGTGAGAAGAGAAAAGAGTATGGCATGGAGGCGTGAGTGCTAAGTACAGAAATTAGGAGATAAAGTGAGAGAAGGGAAGAGTCTTACTAATTAACCTGGACTGTCGCAGTTGCGTAGCCATGAGTTCAACAAATGTGTTTTTAAGGAATTTTTAAATTCACATATGGAATCTATGGCTGCGATGGGGGGGGGGGTTATTCCATTGTTTGGCTATTGTGTTTGAGAGGGATGAACCAGTGTTATTATTATCTTTAGTTACTTTGAGGAGATGTTTGTTTGTGGAGCGGAGGTTTCTGGTACACGTGTACAGAATTATCAGGTTTTGTAGTGAAGGGGTTTTCTTGGAGTGATTTAGAATTCTATGTGACAGGGTAAGTTGATTATATAGAAGTAGGTCAGGAAGTTCAAGCCAATTGAGTTGTCTGAGAGCTAGACAGTGGTGTGATCTGTAAGAACTATTGGTGGCGAATTTGGCAATTTTGTTATAACAGGCCTCTAGTTTGGTTAACTCAGGTTATCTAAGGTTGGTGAGGACTGCAGAGGCATGCAGTAGTGTAGAGATGAGATGTGTGCATGCAATAGTGGCCCTAGCAGTGTTTGTTAAGATCTTTTTATTTCTATATAGTGTACTTAGTTTTTATGGACTTTTTTTATGGTGAGAGAGATATGGGTATCGAATTTCATATTATAGTCTATCATAACCAAAAGAGCTTTGTGTGGGTAACAGAAGAGATAACAGTTTTGTTACTGGATATGATATTAAATGAGAGGTCAGGATTGGTATGTTGTGTAGGTTGTAAGATAAATTTGTCTGTTTGGGGTGAGTATTAGCTGGTGGTAAGTGAGCCAAGATTTGACAGAAAGAAAGGAAGCTTGAGTTTGCTGATGTAGTTCTTGGAGGGAAGAGATGACTAATGTACAGTCAACTGTGTACTGGAAGACCAAGGAGTGGAGAATAGAGGTGTAAAGGTCATTAGTGAATATAGTAAACAACAGAGGCCCAAGAATGGAGCATTGAGGAACCCCTATTGTTCCTGTTGCAGAGATGATAGCTTCTGGTACCATTTAACTGCCTGCTGTCTCCCTGTTAGGTATTATCAAACCATGCAACAGTGGATTGACTAAGATTTAGTTCTAACAGAGCTTTAATAAGCTTGTTATGATTAACGAAATATTAGAAAGAGTTGTTCATTCTCAACTAATGCAATACCTGCAAAAAAACAACCTGCTTTCCAAATCTCAACATAGCTTTAGACCTTCCCACAGCACCACCACAGCACTACTATCATTTACCAACTTAGTCAACCACCATAGAAACAAGGGTCTATTTGTATCTTTGATATTCTTAGACTTATCAAAAGCCTTTGACATGGTAAACCACAGTATGCTTCTTGAAACTCTGTCTACCCTAAACATATGCTCCTCCTCTATATCATGGTTCAATAACTACTTATCGGACCGTCAGCAAGCAGTTCTATGGCAAGACCAGCTGTCCCCCCTACTACCAGTATCCATAGGAGTACCACAAGGGTCCATCCTCGGCCCATTGCTCTTCTCTTTATTTACCAGCCATATCTCTTCAGCCTTACCCACTGCCTCAGTCGTGCAATACGCTAATGACACCACCATTATAACTGCCACCCCCACCCTAAATGAACTACAAACCCTAACCCAAACTAACTTTACTCTAGCTGAAACATGTTTTACTAACATCAAACTTATTCTTAATCCCTAAAAAAAACAAACTAATTATTTTCAGTCCTAGTAGATCTCCCCCTCTAAACAATGATTTTACCATAAACTCCAAAGACAAGATTCAAATCACTTCAACCACACACACCAAACTATTAGGTGTAGAAATCAACAATCATCTGAAATTTGACATCCACATAGCACAACCCATCAAGAAAGTAAACAAAAAACTTGGACTGCTCTATAGGAACAAACAGTTCATCATTAAAAATACCAAAGCCATGATTGCAAGGACTCATCAATTATCCATCCTCCATTATGCTTCCCCTATCTTAACCAATCTCCATCACACAGACCTAAAGAAAATGGAATCTTGTTACAAGATAGCCAAGTTTGCTACTGAAGCCTCATTTAGGTCCCATCACTGTCCATCCCTTAAGCAGTTCAACTGGCTTGAGCTACCTCAACTACTGCTACTCAATCAACTCTCAATAACACGCAAGCTCTACTACCTTCCAGATAAAACCCCAGTACTCCAGCATCTAATTCAGCCCCACACTACCACAAGAGTCTTAAGATCTAGTAACAAGAACCTCATAACTGTCATTAAATATAAAAATGATGCTAGTAAATCTCTCTTTGCCTGCACCATAATCAGAATCTGGAATTCACTACCAAGTCACATAACCTCTACTTCCTCTACTATCCAATTTAAAAAATTCCTGAAAACCCACTATCTAAAAAATTGGCTTTGCTTATGCTACACCCCAGGTTAAGCAATACCAATGCACTGTTGCAAGGATTCTGCTAAGGATCACCAGTTGTTCACTTGAAAGCTTGTTAATCTGTTGATATTTACTTTACAGTACTATCTGTCTTCTATAACACTTGCAAACATCGCCTGTTCCCTCAACCTAACATCCTGCAGTAACACACTTTATTCTTACCTAATTTTATCCTTCACATCACCTACCCCTATTCCTGTATTCATGTTTCAAAAAGAAAATAAATACATTTTTGCTAATCTGATTTATCTACTTTATGAATTGCCAACTTTTATTGCTTGTTAATTTCTACTTCACTGTAATCTGATATGTATGCTATTCTCACTTTTTTCCCATGTATTATATTATATTATATTATATTATATTATATTATATTATATTATACTATATTATATTATATTATATTATATTATATTGTATTGTACTGTATTGTACTGTATTTCTGTGCTTGGTATTTTGGAGCTTTTCTCCCCAGGCCTCTGCTGAAAATGGACCTGTGTCCAGTCAGACCTTCCCGGTAAACAAATGTAAAATAAAATAAATAAATAAAATAAAAATATTAACAGCCTTGGATAGGTCTAGGAAGATGGCTGAAACATATTTACCATTGTTTCTGTGCCCATTAATTATGTGAGTGAATGACATGAGAGCAGTGGTTGTGCTGTGGTGAAGCCTGTATCCATGTTGAGTGTTAGTGAGCAGTTTTTGTGTGTTGAGGTGTTCCATAATTTGTATGTGAATACACCTTTCCAGTATTTTTGAGAGGGGGAGACAGCAATATCTATGGGGCAGTAATTTGTTAGTTCTTTTGAGTTGTCCCCTTTATGGAGGGGAATAATATGGGAGACCTTCCAGAGGTCAGGGACTAGATTTACAGAGATAGAGCAGCTGGTAAGGAAATACTATTACTTCACAACAATTTTTAAAAACTCATCTGGGAGTTTATCTGCAGCTAGTGTGGTAGGTTTTAGCTTTTTGAGTAATCTTTCAATCAAGTTTACAGAGAGGTTGAAAGGTAAAGCTGTTTTCATTTTTCAGTGGGGTCAGGGGAGCTTTGAGAATTTTCTACTGCAAGTATGGATTCGGTGAAGAATTTGTTAAATTGGGTGGCAATATTAGCTGAGGTGTCTGTAGTAGTACAGGAAGGAGTCTTAGATGTTCCTGGCTGAAGAACATTATTATTAGCTGTCCAAAACTTTCTAGGATTATGTTGATGTTTCATTTGTATGCTCTGATAGTAGTTTATTTTGTCTGTTCTAATCATTTTTTGGTTTTGTTTCTGAGATCTAGGTATGTTTGAGTTTGTTTTTGCTTTGTGTCAGTTAGACCAAGCTTCATCTCTTGCCTGAATCAGAGATCTAGTTTCTTTCAACAAAATCCACAAACGGCAATAAGGTGCAATAATGAAAAATGCAGGCCAACCGAAGTTTCAGTATTTTAATAAAACACAACAGGATTGAGCTCTTTCATATAAAAATACTTCATCAGAATCAAATGCATAAGCACAAACACCATCTTTAAATACCCCCCCTTATAGTCACATGATTCATGCATCATAAATTACTGCTTAAAGAAAAAAAAAACACTTTAAAAAAACACAAGTATTTCCTGCCTAAAACATTTTTTAAAAGACTGTTTTTAAATTTACACACCACACATTAATGACATAAAATGAACTTTCACAAACCTATACATAATTATTAGCTTCTGCTAAAAAATTATTTGTTAGATAATGCCTGATAAACACACACACATGAATTAATGTTAGCTAAACAATATAGGATTTAAGTTTTAAGACACTAGCTATTGACACCCCTTCATTAAGACCTGGATGGTTGGTTGCATTTAATCGAACTGCCAATGCAGTTCCCTTTCTTCCAACTTATCCTCCCATGGTCCCCCCTTAAGGTCTTGTAACACTTGTTCCAGAATAAAAAAATGAAAACTATGACTGAGGTACTCAATAATATGTTTAGCCAGGGCATTTCTGCTATCCTGCTTTCTAATATCCACTTTATGTTCATATATATATATATATATATATATATATATATATATATATATATATATGTTCTTTCATTTTTCTCTTTGTTTTACCAACATAACATCTCCTACAGATTTGACAGACAGCAGCATAAACCACTCCAATGCTACTACAATTACAAAAATTCCTAGATCTAATTGTCATATGGTTTAAAACCGGGGTATCCCCTTCCAAGATGTCATTGCAATAATTACAAAAGCCACATTTATAGGTGCCAGCCCTTTTATCATTACGTCCATATTCACAATGCGCAGATGTATGTTCTAGGTAAATGTTGATGGTCCTGCCTCCTATTTGCTGAATCAGAGTGTATACTCAGACTTAATTTATAATGGTAAGTGGAGAATGGGAGTTTAGTATATTCAAGAATGTGGAGTTACAGTACCTAACAGCTTTATTAAGGTTGAGTTGTTTGATGGGATTCCAATTACAGGCTTTTAGTATTGAGGTGAAGTTAGATGGTATGAAATTATTTTTGTTATATATTTGTTCGAAGGCGGTAGTTTTTTCTAGAGTTGGGCGGTGTCTAATTATATAGGTGGGCAAGTGATCACTCAGGCTGTCAAGTAGGCAGCCAAATTGACTTATTTGGGATGGTTTGTTTGACAGTATCCAGTCTAGGATAGACTGACTGTTGATTTGTCAGTTCTAGTAGGAGATTGGATTAGCTGAGTGAATCCATGGAGGTTGATATGAGTAGTGGGTATAGATGAGATACATGATGTCCGATCAATGTTGAAGTTTTCTTGAATAATGCTTTCTTGAAGGAGTGTCCCTGACGCCCAGTGGAGTAAGTTCTCAAGGGGGGTATATTATTATCAGGTGGGAAGTAGCATCCGATTATATTGACAGTTTTGCTAGTGTTAAGTTTTATGTCAGAAAGAAAAATTTGGCAGCTGGAGTTGGTATGTCTAATGTTGTGACATTTAGTTGTTCTTTAAATAGTATTGCAACACCTCCTCCCTTTTTGTTTATTCGGTCTTTGTGTAGTAAATTATAGCCAGGGGCAGCAATTTCATTACTGAAGATGTCAGGTTTTAGCCATATTTCAGTTAGAAGTACTACATCTAGTGAGTAGAGGGAAAGATTAGCATAGAGGTCATGGACTTTGATATAGATCTGTAGCAGTTTTGGAGAGGTAAGGTTGTTTGTGGGGTGTATTTGTCTTAAGAAGGTTGATGGAAGGATTAGGAGGGTCAGGGTTTGGGTGTAAGTCTCCTCTGAGTGACAGCCTGGAAGCAATGTATTCAACTAGTTTTATGATTTTGATGAAGTACTTATTGTACAGTAAGGATGGTTTATTTGAATGCTGGCATGGTGGGGTTTTAAACACTATATGGTGACAGGGTGCTATGTGAAAAATAACTGGTGTTTCAGTGAAGTAGATTTTGGAGTGTGTGCAGTAGTTGTGATATGTGAGGAACTGATATTGACTTTGTATGGTGATATGAGCATTTTATTTATTTATTTATTGTATTTTACATTTGTTTACCGGGGAAGTCCGACTGGACAGACCTGTCCGTTTTCAGCGGAGGCCCGGGGAGAAAAGCTCCAAAACAATTGCTAACATACTATACATAAGACATTTACATGAGCATTGTGGTTTACACATTCACTTATAAAAATATAGCAGATAATAACATATTATTACATAAGATATTTACATAAGCATAAAGATTTAGACATACAATTAAAAGTACAGCAGGTAGTAACATGGTGGTTGTTCATACAGTATGTTTAGTACAGGTGATCTTGAAGATGTACTGAAGATAAGACAAGAAAGGAAAACTAAAAAAGGAAGAGAATATAGACAAGTTCATATGAGGTGCACTGACATTTTAAGGGAAAGTTTTTCAACTTAGTTTATGGGAGAGTTAATGGGTATAGATGGGACAGAGGGGAGCAGTCAGCAGTGCATTTGTAAGTAACGTGTGATAATATATAGGTTCATAGGTTCATAGGTTCATACTAGGCTATCTGCCCGAGGGCATTTACAAGCCTAGCCCATAGTTTTGTGGCTTACGCCACCCCTTTAGTATGGGGAACTATACCCATTATTTTGCTGTGCCTCTGTTGAGCAGTGACACTGAGGTAATCCCTGGGGTATATCTGCGATCTCCCATCCATTGGTCAAGATTTCTCTTGAACAAGGCCAGCGAGGTGCTCTGCCTCACATATACCGGGATTTTATTCCACAGCATAGGGAGTCTTTGGGTGATGAATCTATCCCTCCAGCACGTCCTATTAATAGCTGTGTCGAGGTTTAAGTCTCCGCCCTTGTGGCTCTGATGGATCTAGATTTTGAGGTGAAGCATATTCATCAAATCTGGGTTTGACATGGCCTTGTATGTTAAGCAAAGGTCACCTCTGAGCAAGCGGTGGCGACTGAATAGAGCTGGAGTTCTTTCAGTCGGGCAGCATAGGACAGATGTTTGAGACCCTTTATCCTTTTGGTGAGGAACTTTTGTGGCCTCTCCAGCTGCTGCAAGTGTCGGGTCAGATACATTCCGAATGGGGCATTGTACTCAATCATTGGTCTGATGAGTGATGAGTATAGGGAGACTATGACCTCCCTTGATCTAGATGAGAATCCCTTCATGATAAGGTGGGCAATGTAGAAGGTCTTCCTAACTACTTTAGCTACATGGGTGTCGAATGACAGACTACTATCAACCTGGGTCCCCAGGTCCCTGATAACTTCTTCTGTACTCAGTGGATTGCCACCTATTTGGTAGCTAGGGGTAACCTTGTTTTTCCCGAAGGGTATGACTATGCATTTTTGGCATTTAACTTTAGGCCATGGCTCTGGCACCAGTTATCCGTTTCTGTGAGACCCTTCTGAAGGATATCTGTGTCAGATGTGTTTTCTACTATGGCGCCAGTTTGCAGTCATCTGCAAACTTTGTCAGCCATAACCCTCCTGTGTTTGCTTGTACTTGGAAAAGTAGATGCCAAACAAGAGTGGGCCCAGGACTGAGCCCTGTGGTACACCACTTGTGACAGGCTTTGAGTCTGACATGGCGCCAGCAACTCTGACCCTGTGGGTTCTGTCACTCAGCCAGTTTGCAACCCATCTTGTGATGTATGGGTTAACATTTAAGCTGATGAGTTTTTCAATGATACCCGAGTGGGGTATTGTATCAAAGGCCTTCGCCAGATCGAGGTAGGCTGTATGGACTGCCTTTCCCTCATCAATGGCTTTGGTGACTGTTTCAAAAAGTCAACCAAGTTTAGAAGGCATGATCTGCCTTTGACAAAGCCAAACTGGGATGGATCCAAAGTCTGCAAATTCCTATGTCTTTATTTATGAGGTCCATTATGATCCTCTCCATGGCTTTGCAGATAAGGCTTGTCAAGCTAATGGGCGGTAATTTCCAGGGTCGGTGGAGGCACCGCCTTTGTGAAGTGGGACCACAGTTGCAGTGCGCCACTCCTGGGTGCGTATCCAGAGGTAAGACTATGATTAAACAGCTGTCCTAGCTGTGGGTTTAATTCCTCGTTGAGTTCGTGGAGCACACAGCCGGGGACACCATCAGGTCCCATGGATGCTGTGTTTTTGCTTTGGAGAGAGCAGTTCTCACTTGGGCGTTGGAGATGTTTGGGGGGCTGCAATCGCTTGGTATAGATATCTTTCCTTTTGGGGGGGAGGGGGGGAGAAGTTTGCACTGAACCTGTCAGCCAGTATGTTGGCAATGTCTGTAGGATCAGTAATCTTCACATCATTTTGAACTAGTTCTGAGCATATCTGGGAGTTTCCTCCCAGGTTTCTAACATAGCTAAAGAAGGCCTTATGATTGTCTTTTGAGTCTTTAGCTATTTTTCTCTCAAAATTTGCTTTGGATGATTTTATGAGAGCTCTTAGTTTTTTACTTATAGTGATCAAGGGTGTCTTACCTTTTAAGGATTTTGCTCTATCTTGTAGTAGCTTCCTCCTTTTGTTGTAGAGTTTGTTTATGGCTGGGGTCCACCAGAGTGGACGCTTGCCTTTGGTACAAAGAGTCTTTGTTTTGCTTGGGATTGCCTTATCCATGCAGTCCTGCAGGTGCTGGTAGAAGGCATTTGTAAGTGATTCAGTGGCTTGAGTACTGTTTTCCGTCGGCTCGGGGCCTTAAAGGAGACCACACTAGTCTTTAGAAGTGTGAAGTCGGCTTTCGAGAAGTTCTTTACTGTGGTCTTTTTATTTCAGGTGGGGTGGGATGAGGACCTCCAGCGAGATTAGTTTGTGATCTGATCTCACCAGTGAGGGGTATACTTCGGTGTTGAACATTGTGCTCCCATGTTCGTGATGATGAGATCAAGTATGTTTTCTCCTCTTGTGGGGATGGTGACTAGTTGTTCCATGGCATTTGAGTTTATGAATTCCAGGAACTTTTGGGCTAGGGTGTTTGGGCTTGAGTAGTGTTCCCAGTCTATATTAGGGTAATTGAAGTCACCTAGTATGATGGTGTTTGGTGATACATTTATCCCTCTAGTGTTTTCAGGAAGGCCATGTGAGGTTCCTGAGTTTGTGAGGGTGGCCTGTAACATGCTACAATTTGCAGAGCAGTCTTGCCTATGGTTAATTGCACCTGGATGGTCTCCGATGCATCGTGCGTTGCCACCAGTCTTGAGGTGTGGGTGTCTTTGATGAATATGGATACCCCTCCTTTCTTGGTATTGTCCGGATTTTGGGGCGGAACGCATGATAAGAGGTAAAACCTGATAGTGCTGGGGTGCTCTCAGGAGCCTTGAACCAGGTTTCTGTCACTGCACAGACATCGATGTTCTCCATACTGAGAAGGGCCTCGAGTGCGTGCATTTTGAGATTTAGACTTCTGGCATTGAGCAGCATTACCCTTAGTTTTTTCCTTTTTGTGTTCTAGGGTGGTAGGTTTAGAATTTGAGCCTTGCCTAAAAAGGCACTATGGGGTGGCAAGAGCCTTTGCCAATATCCGAATCCCAGGGTGACAGGTGCAAGCCGTCCCTTGCGAAGCAGCGTGGCTTGTCCAGCATGTCATCCCAGGCAGACAGACATTGGATCCCCTTTGAATGACACCAGAGTTTAAGCCAATTGTTAAAGCTGATCATCTTATCTCTGTATTGTGGCATCATTCTTGGTGAAGGTAGGATACTGCTCAAGGTCAGGGTCATACCTGCCTGGGCTACATAATCAGAGAGCTCCTCGATGTCTCTTTTCATGTAGTCCAAGGAGGTACGTCTCAGGTCGTTTACACCAGCGTGGACAATGACTGAGTCATATTTGTACCTGCTGTTGAGAGACCTGAGTGCTTGCGTTATGTGGCGGATTCTAGCGCCCGACAGGCAGCTTACTGTGACCTTCTCCTTACTCAGTCTGGTGAGCGGGACGTCAGTGTGTCTGACTATGGAGTCACCAATGACTAGTGTGTCTGGCATTGTGTTTGGCCTTAAGGGCTGTGACTGTTTGACACTCTGACTGTGAGGTCTATGTGTTGCAGGTGTTGTGTTCTGAGGTGGTGGTTGTTTGGGTGTCTGCTTTGGTGGCCTCTGCTGTTTTGGTAGATTTTTGATCAGAGCCTTGAGTATGTCTTTGTGTGTTTATGTGTATGATTTGAGGTTGTGATGGTACTATGTGAGACTGGGTCTATAGTGTGTGTGGTAACCTTCTCCTCCTGACTGGTCTTGCCAGTCCTATGTTGAGAGAGCTCAGCCTCCAGTTTGGCCGTATAGTTGCATCTCTCGCATGTATTTGTGTTTTGTGGGAGGAGGAGAGGGTTGTCTGTGTACATGAGGCAATTGTAACATTGCCTCAATATTCCCAGGTTCACCAGCTGAGCAGGAGAGGACACTAGCAACTGATCCCTCGACATGCTAGAAGGACTAGACAAAAAACTTTAAAAGAGATTCCGGGGACGTGAGTGACCGAGAAATGGGGTTTGCCTTTTGGGGTGCTATCTATAAGAGTGCCGTATCAAGGTAATAAGTACTGTAGGAGCAAGTGCTAGGTTTAACAGATAGAGAAAAGTCTACTTGGAGTCAAGTAGAGATGATCTTTTAGGTATTAGAGAAAGTGCTAGTAACAGGGATGCTTAAAGGTAAGATTGAAAAGAATGCACTCTGCAGTGTGCACTAGAGAAGTTAGATATGAAAGTAGGTAACTTGAGTTTTACCTGTTTACAAAGCTAAGGTTTAGTGGAGAGTTACTATTTTAAAACAGCAAGATGGACTGAAAGGGGTGGTTACTTTTGTATTTTGGTACTATGAAATACTGTAGGATGGCCAATAAATTTAAATAATTGAAGGGGTGGGATTTCAAAAGTGATGGTTTTGTGATTACTCACATAAGCCAGTGAAAGTAGAGAGAAATTAGATATATGGTCAGATTAACATAAGAGGCGGGCAACTAGAAAGACAGTGGTATTTAACAAGACAACTTAAATGGGTGGGAGGGAGGGAGGGAAAAATTCTGCCTGACTCAGAACAGAGAGAGCTGTGGTCTCTTTTGAAGTTTTAATATGCTGTTAAACAGAATGCAAGCAAAACACAAGGTAAAGAAAACAAACTACAGTATTCAAAATATAGAAAGGCAATACAGAAATACAAAAAATAACAGCAAACTAACCTTTCCTTCACAGCAAAGTGTAGCAGAGTCTGGATGAGCCTTTCTGGTAAAGCTCTGAAATGTTTTGGTTTACTCCTTAAATAGAAATTTTAGTTCCTAGCTCCACCCCCTCTGTTAACAAGTGATTAACCTTAAGTGACCTTTTCTGTGTATATAGTGTATCGGTGGGAGTTTTAAAGAGGAGGTTGGATAGTGGGTAGGGGAAAGGAGTTAGAATATGTCAGCCAGGTACTAGGCAGTTACAAGTAATGTGTGATAATATATAGTGCATCTGTGGGAGTTTTAAAGAGGAGGTTGGATAGTTTGTAGGGGAAAGGAGTTAGAATATGTCAGCCAGGTGCTAGGCAGTTACAAGTAATGTGTGATAATATATAGTGTATCTGTGGGAGTTTTATAGAAGAGGTTGGATAGCGGGTAGGGGAAAGGAATTAGAATACGTCAGCCAGGTACTAGGCGTTTACAAGTCATGTGTGATAATATATAGTGTATGTTTGGGAGTTTTGCACATTAGGTTGGATAGTGAGTAGGGGAAAGGAGTTAGAATATGTCAGCCAGGTGCTAGGCAGTTACAAGTAACATGTGATATTATATAGTGCATCTGTGGGAGTTTTAAAGAGGTTGTATAGTGGGTAGGGGAAAGGAGTTAGAATATGTCAGCCAGGTGCTAGGCAGATACAAGTAACGTAATAATATATAGTGCATCTGTGGGAGTTTTAAAGAGGAGGTTGGATAGTGGGTAGGGGAAAGGAGTTAGAATATGCCAGCCAGGTGCTAGGCAGTTAGAAGTAACGTGTGGTAATATATACTGCATCTGTGGGAGTTGTAAAGAGGTTGTATAGTGAGTAGGGGAAAGGAGTTAGAATACATCAGCCAGGAGTAAGGCAGTCACAAGTTGTTGTTGCTTCTTTTGGCTTTTCCCAGTTAGGGGTCGCCACAACGGAACTCCGGTCCGCTAATGATTGGCAGTAGATTTTTATGTGCCGAGTTGCCGGCCATGATGAACAACCTTTAACGAAGGTACTCCCATTCACGCATGTCTCCACACAGAAGATGCTCTATCTGAGAATCGAACAGGACAATGTCTTACTGTGAGGTGACAATGCTACCGCAGCACCACCACCATAAGGCAGTTGCAAGTAATGTGTGGTAATATATAGTGCATCTCTGGGAGTTTTAAAGAGGTTGGATAGTGAGTGGGGGAAAGGAGTTAGAATATGTCAGCCAGGTGCTAGCTAGTTACAAGTAATGTGATAATATATAGTGTATCTGTGGGAGTTTTAAAGACTAGGTTGGATAGTGGGTAGGGGAAAGATGTTAGAATATATCAGCCAGGTGCTAGGCAGCTACAAGTAATGTGTGATAATATATCTATAGTGCATCTGTGGAGTTTTAAAGAGGTTGGATACTGGGTAGGGCAAAGGTGTTAGAATATGTCAGCCAGGTGCTAGGCAGTTACAAGTAACATATGATAATATATAGTGCATATGTGGGAGTTTTAAAGAGGAGGTTGTATAGTGGGTAGGGGAAAGGAGTTAGAATATGTCAGCCAGATGCTAGGCAGTTACAAGTAATGTGTGATAATATATAGTGTATCTGTGGGAGTTTTAAAGAGGAGGTTGGATAGTGGTAGGGGAATGGTGTTAGAATATGTCAGCCAGGTGCTAGGCAGTGACAAGTAACTTGTGATAATATATAGTGCATCTCTGGGAGGTTTAAAGAGGTTGGATAGTGGGTAGGGGAAATGTGTTATAATAGGTCAGCCAGGTGCTGAGCAGTTACAATTAACGTATGATAATATATAGTGCATCTGAGGGAGTTTTAAAGAGGTTGGATAGTGGGTAGGGGAAAGGTGTTAGAATATGTCAGCCAGGTGCTAGGCAGTTACAAGTAACATGTGATAATATATAGTGCATCTGTGGGAGTTTTAAAGGGGTTGGATAGTGGGTAGGGGAAAGGAGTTAGAATATGTCAGCCAGGTGCTAGGCAGTTACAAGTAATGTGTGATAATATATAGTGTATCTGTGGGAGTTTTAAAGAGGAGGTTGGATAGTGGGTAGGGGAAAGGAGTTAGAATATGTCAGCCAGATGCTAGGCAGTTACAAGTAACATGTGATAATATATAGTGTATCTGTGGGAGTTTTAAAGAGGAGGTTGGATAGTGGGTAGGGGAAAGAAGTTAGAATATGTCAGCCAGGTGCTAGGCAGCTACAAGTAATGTGTGATAATATATATAGTGCATCTGTGGGAGTTTTAAAGAGGTTGGATAGTGGTAGGGGAATGGTGTTAGAATATGTCAGCCAGGTGCTAGGCAGTGACAAGTAACATGTGATAATATATAGTGCATATGTGGGAGTTTTAAAGAGGTTGGATAGTGGTAGGGGAATGGTGTTTGAATATGTCAGCCAGGTGCTAGGCAGTGACAAGTAATGTGTGATAATATATAGTGTATCTGTGGGAGTTTTAAAGAGGAGGTTGGATAGTGGGTAGGGGAAAGAAGTTAGAATATGTCAGCCAGGTGCTAGGCAGTTACAAGTAATGTGTGATAATATATAGTGCATCTGTGGGAGTTTTAAAGAGGTTGGATACTGGGTAGGGGAAAGGAGTTAGAATATGTCAGCCAAGTGCTAGGCAGTTACAAGTAACGTAATAATATATAGTGCATCTGTGGGAGTTTTAAAGAGGTTGGATAGTGGGTAGGGGAAAGGAGTTAGAATATGTCAGCCTGGTGCTAGGCAGTTACAAGTAACGTGTGGTAATATATAGTGCATCTCTGGGAGGTTTAAAGAGGTTGGATAGTGGGTAGGGGAAAGGTGTTATAATAGGTCAACCAGGTGCTGAGCAGTTACAAGTAACGTATGATAATATATAGTGCATCTGTGGGAGTTTTAAAGACTAGGTTGGATAGTGGGTAGGGGAAAGATGTTAGAATATATCAGCCTGGTGCTAGGCAGTTACGAGTAACATGTGATAATATATAGTGCATCTGTGGGAGTTTTAAAGACTAGGTTGGATAGTGGGTAGGGGAAAGATGTTAGAATATATCAGCCGGGTGCTAGGCAGCTACAAGTAAAGTGTGATAATATATAGTGCATCTGTGGGAGTCTTAAAGAGGTTGGATAGTGGGTAGGGGAAAGGAGTTAGAATATGTCAGCCAGATGCTAGGCAGTTACAAGTAATATGTGATAATATATAGTGTTTCTGTGGGAGTTTTAAAGACTAGGTTGGATAGTGGGTAGGGGAAAGATGTTAGAATATATCAGCCAGGTGCTAGGCAGCTACAAGTAATGTGTGATAATATATAGTGCTTCTGTGGAGTTTTAAAGAGGTTGGATAGTGGGTAGGGGAAAGGTGTTAGAATATGTCAGCCAGATGCTAGGCAGTTACAAGTAACATGTGATAATATATAGTGCATATGTGGGAGTTTTAAAGAGGTTGGATAGTGGTAGGGGAATTATGTTAGAATATGTCAGCCAGGTGCTAGGCAGTGACAAGTAACGTGTGATAATATCTAGTGTATCTGTGTGAGTTTTAAAGAGGAGGTTGGATAGTGGGTAGGGGAAAGAAGTTAGAATATATCAGCCAGGTGCTAGGCAGTTGCAGGTAATGTGTGATAATATATATAGTGCATCTGTGGGAGTTTTAAAGAGGTTAGATAGTGGGTAGGGCAAAGGAGTTAGAATATGTCAGCCTGGTGCTAGGCAGTTACAAGTAATGTGTGGTAATATATAGTGCATCTCTGGGAGGTTTAAAGAGGTTGCATAGTGGATAAGGGAAAGGTGTTATAATAGGCCAGCCAGGTGCTGAGCAGTTACAAGCAACGTATGATAATATATAGTGCATCTGTGGGAGTTTTAAAGAGGTTGGATAGCAGGTAGGGGAAAGGAGTTAGAATATGTCAGCCAGGTGCTGGGCAGTTACAAGTAATGGGTGATAATATATAGTGCATCTGTGAGAGTTTTAAAGAGGAGGTTGGATTGTGGGTAGGGGAAAGGAGTTAGAATATGTCAGCCAGGTGCTAGACAGTTGCATGTCCAAGAGTTGTTTAGGTGGAAAATAAGCTATTTTTTGAAGATGGTTTTGTTAGGTTATAACCTGATTTGTAGTGGTAGGAAGTTCCAAGTCTTGGCAATGTTGCTAGAATACAGGGAGTCACCAGAGCTGTAATGGCTTTTGTAAACTGTGATTAGTGCCTTCTTAGTGGATCTAAGTTCACGGTTATTGGAGTAGAAGGTGATCAGGTCTTGTAAGGCTGGAATTTTGTCAGGTTGGTACAGTATTTGGTGAGCTAGAAGAAGTTGGTTTAGAGGAAAGGTGTTTTGGAGTTCCAGCCAGGAAAGCTGTTTTAGGGCCTGACAGTGATGGTGCAGTAGGAGGAGTTTGTGGTGAAGTTTGCTATTTTGTTGTAGCAAACTGACAGCTTGTTTAAATTACTCTTGTTTAGATTAATTAGGCCAGGAGAATCATACAGTAAGGTAGGGACCTTGCTGGAGGAACTAGCAAAATTGGAAACTGCTAAAAAAGCGGACCGCACACAATAAGAGAGCTGGAACACAGGTTTAATACTCCACCAAGGATAAAAGACAAATATAAGTAAGCGCTTTCGGCAGGTTCAAATAACCCGCCTTCATCAGACAACCACAGGGTTACAAAGGAAGTGTCTTATACTACACAATTAAAAACATTAAGCCTATCAAATTAAAGTGCATTGTTGCATTAAAGAAAATGCCATGACAACCTTAAAGAGACTTCACTTCCAGTTAAGAACTACTAAAACATAAAAATGTAAATACATCATTAGAAAAACTGTCAATACGGAAATTAGTTAACACATCAAATGAAGACTAAGATATCCCTGTTTCAATCCGAAGGGATGTTTGTGAGTTATTTTTAAGTTATTTATGAATTAATTTTATAATTCACTTATTGCTTTACCGCATTTCAGGACAAAACTTATAAACTGTCAAGAGCTTAAAACAAGGCATAATTTATGCGTAATATTAAAATTCGCCCTACTAGAACTTATAAGATTTCTTATAATGTGGCTATGCTTGTTAAATGCCACCTACATATACAAAATTTAAAAAGTATTTAACAGTATTTGGTGAGCTAGAAGAAGTTGGTTTAGAGGAAAGGTGTTTGGGAGTTCCAGCCAGGAAAGCTGTTTTAGGGCCTGACAGTGATGGTGCAGTAGGAGGAGTTTGTGGTGAAGTTTGCTATTTTGTTGTAGCAAACTGACAGCTTGTTTAAATTACTCTTGTTTAGATTAATTAGGCCAGGAGAATCATACAGTAAGGTAGGGACCTTGCTGGAGGAACTAGCAAAATTGCTGATGTCGTGGATCCTAGGACTTGTAATACTAGCCATGCAGGAGGAGACTGGTGGGATAATTTCTGGACTTAATTCCTCAGTGTTGTTATGCGGTGCAGGGGAAGAGAAGCTCTCAATTCAGCTGTGTTCCTATGAATTCTAGGTTCTGCACAGGAATCAAATTGGATTTGTTTTGGTTTATAGTGATGCCAGGGAGTGTGAAAGTTGGATTAAGTAATCACTGGTTTGAATAAGCTGATGCCTTTTGGGGGTGGTAAGGAACCAATCGTCTAAGTATGGAAATACCTGGAATCCTGCGAGTCTCATGTGAGCTGGTATGACTGCCATGCATTTGGTGAACACCGGGGTGGGGGAGCTGTGGTGAGCCCAAAGGGCAGAGCCCTGAACTGAAAATGACTGGCTACCAGTCGAAAGTGCAGGTACCTCCTGGACTGCCTGTCTATCTGATGTGATAGTACACATCCTTGAGATCTACTGAGCACACCCAACTGTCCTTGAGCAACAGCGGCAGAATGGACTGGACTGTAACCATTCAGAACATTGACTTCTTTATGTAACAATTCAACTTGCTTAGATCCAGAATGGGTCTTGAGTCCCCTGTCTTTTTTGGCAGCAAAAAGAAGTGGGAGTGAGTTCTGAAACTTCTGTTTTGGTTGGGATCTCTTGAATGACTTTTTTGCAGCAGTTTTTGAATCTCCTGTGCTGCCTACCCTCTTTGACTGGGTGGCATGTCAGGGAGTTTCTTGTTAGTGTTTGGGGGGTGGAATGTAATAGCCTCTAGATACTATGCTTAGCATTCAGGAATTTTGAGTCAAGTGGGTCCAGGCTTCCGAGTGCAAAGCAAGTCGACCACCGACTGCCTCCAGAGATGGATAGCTGGACAGTGCTTCAGAAGCACTGACAAGGCTTTGCAGAAAAGATGACTCTGAAGCCTGATTTTACAGACCCCCTCTGACTCTAGGGTGGTGTCTACCATTAAACCCTCCCCCTCTGCCTCTAAAGGAGGGCTCCCCGAGTGGGCCTTGGAAAGGGCCTTGGGATTTATGAAACCACATTTTTTTACCTCCACATTGGTTCATGGAAAAGAACCTCTGAGGCATAGAAAATTTGATTCCTACAGCAGAAAGGGTCTTCCTGTCCTTTTTGCTGCAGTTGAGAGCATCTCTAGCCAATGGCCCAAACAGTGAAAAGCCATCATAGGGGGCATTCAGAAAGGATGTCTTAAAGTGTTCCATGAAATCACATATCCAAGCATGCCTCCTTGGGGATAGTCCAGCAGCTTTTGAGGTACCCTCCGCTGTATGGGAAATTAGCCTTATTGAGGAACTGGCAATGGATGATAGAGTGGTCAGCTGGAAGCTCCTAGATCAGATCTCTCTGCAGCCATGTAAAGTGAGCTAGGTAATTTAATGACCACAGTGCAAAAGTGGCTGAGGCGTAAACACGCTTTCTAATCCTGTCCAACATTCTAGACTCATTACTAGGTGGATGGGCATTGGCAGTGTCCTCTGCCAGTTCTTTAGTGGCTGCCACCACATCGATGGCGTCAACTACAGGTCTTTAACTCCAATGTTTTCTGTTGGCTGTTGGAACCAGGAAGTTATTGGGGTGCTTGGGAATAGACTCGATGGTGTCTGGTTCCTTCCATGCCTGACAGGAAAAAAAGTCAAGGAGATCATCCAAGACGTAGATGGGTCACCCTGAATGCCTCGAAGAGCACTGACTCCTCAGAAGGAGGAGGATCAGCAGACCACCCACCTTTCTGTTTCAAGATTTCCAGAATATCTCTGAAGGAGACATACTCAAGGGGGATCAGGGACATCCTTCTCAGTCATCGAAGTCAGTGTCTTCAATTTTTGACTCCATCGGTGAGTCAATGTACTTCCTTTAGCATGTCTTCTTCCAGGGGACTTCCTCAGTGGGGTACTCTGGGGAAGTATCAGAAGAAGGGGATCTCTCCTGGACAGGGAGATCCTTGGGGCCTGTTCAGGATGGGTTGAAACTAAACGAATGGGCTCAACACCCCAAACCGAAGGTGGTACAGGGGTGGTTTGCGGGACATGTGATGACTTTTTTAACTCGGGAGAAAACCCTCTCCAGCATCTGAAATGCAGATAGACTGAGAGAGGCCCACTCCTTCTCCACTGAAGCCAAAACCACAATGGGTAGGAGGCTAGGACTCACACCAGATCCGTGACCTCCAGAAGGGATCGGAACCAAACTGTCGACGGCAGAAGCACCTAAGGGAAGAGACAGCTCCAGCAAGGACAGAACCAATCCCACTCTCCCAGACCAGACACCTCAGCTTTGACATCTGCTCTGCTCTGAAGGGATAGGATCAGGGCTTATAAGTGTACCATTGGTGCTAAAGAAGAAAGCTTTCCTGGCACCGAACCCAACACATACAGGAGTTCCGACAGCTATACCTCTGAAGCAGAGGGTCAGATCAGAAAAGGAGCCTGATGCTATGGCCTGGGTAGCTCACAGATTTGATGGGGGATGGAGACGATACTACCCCACATCTGAATCTGAGCCTTGAGGAATCTTATCATCCTGTCCATGTCTGCCTCGGACCAGCTTCTAGAGGAGCTGGAAGAAGCCAACAAGGTGGGGGTCGGGAGTGCTCTGACTTAGAATGGGTAAGACACTGCAGATGAGAAAGGTGACTATGTAATGATTTCCCCTGGATCTGAGAATATTGGTGGATCTAATGGGGTAGACACTTTCTTTTGATCTCAGGTAATCGGATCCAAAGTTTTCTTAGTCTTAGACTTCGGTCCCAGAGTATCTCGTGGGGAGGGAGGGAGAGACATCTATTTTGCTTCTTTAGATGAGGAAGAAAAAGAAGTTGAATCCAAAGAAGGGGTCTAAGCCTCAGGAGCTGAAGATAGAAGAAGACATCTTAAGATTAATTTATTACTCCTATCTGTGAGCACTCGCAGATTGAAAGAAGCATGCACTACACAATCAGCTTTTAGGTGATCCACATCTAAACGATACATGCACTCTTTGTGGGCATCTTGACTGGGGGTATGCCCACAAGAAGTACAATGTTTGAACCCTGAAGAGGGTTTGTCAGACATGACAATAACGGAACTGGCCTCAAAGCCCGCAAAAAAAAAAAAAACAGAGACTCTAAGGCAAAGGAGAACCTAAGAGCTATAACAAACTAACTGTAACTATAACTATCAGGAACTATAACTACCTAATTTAAAACTTTTTTTCTTTTGTTCAAAAAGTCTAGAAGAAATAAGGAGGTAGCAAAACACATTCACATAAGAAAAAGCTACCTAGGAAGAAAGAGGATATTACTTACAGAGCCGACGAAAGATAATATAAACACTAGTATAATTAAGGTGACCACTGCTCGAGAGCACAAAGATCCATGTCTGGATGCTGCATTGGCAAAACCAGATCTTTGGTGCTTGGGTGGGTGTAGTGCATTATGGGTAACAGGGAGGAGCTCGGGATTCAGATCCAAGTCTGGAGAATGTGGCCGAGCCAGATCTGAGGGTCAGATCAGAGACCACATCGTAAGGAGAAATGAAGAAGACAACATCAGATTATGTGGTTTTCTGGCAAATTTAATGAGGACTGAAGTCACCAAATGTTGACACACATTTATATGAGTTTCAGACTTTGTATCCTTCAGAAAGTGCATGCTAACACAAATTCTGTTATCTAGAAACTTCTGTAAGTTTATAAGAGCAATATGGAGCACCTGTCCCTATTTCTGGGGCTTTATTGGCTTACTTTATGCTTTGCCCAGATTTCTTGTGCTTATAAGTTGCAAGGTATGCCTATAACAGGCGTTAGGCCCTCTTAGACAGCCTTAGAGGATAACCCATGAAGAGGAATTTAAAAAATAAAAGTAAATTTGCCAATATATTCTACATCATCTGATAACATTGGACTGTTAAGATTTAGAAAAAATTGGGCTAGGGTATGCTGGCAGAATCCTTCTTTCTTGGGTTCCAGAAGAAAAAAAAACTATCAACCTACTGCCAAATGAAGTCCTTTCCAAGATTCACCATACACAAGAATCTGAAATATCTGAAGAGAAAGATGTGGGGAGGTCTTGCAGTATTATCAGGACGGGGAGGGGAATACCCAAGAGGAATGATATATTGAGAATACTTAGGAGAATTATCTCTAGATTTGGGCATATCTACTGAAACACACTGCATTGCTTTCCTGAAACTGTCTTGCTAGAAAGCTTACTTTGATTCCTAATAAAGAGAAAATTTTAATTTACTAGGAGAGTACAAAAAGGAAATTCTTTGCAATAAGTTTTCCTTTTATGTCACCCTTTCAAAGGGCTCAGCAGTGGAATGGTGAAAGAAGAACCCCATATGTAGGTAAGCAAACAGGTCCTCAGGTGTGAGATACTATGAAAAATTTGAAAATGTAGCCAAGCAATTGTCGTCCACATTTCCTCAAACAAGGTTCTCTAGAAATACTATCAGAAATGTCAAGCATTTTCAAGAAAGAGTTTAAATAACTGAGATACAGGGAATTAGAATGAAGCAGTAGAAACAAGGAATGTATGGATGTGAGGTTGTAAACTCATCTAACAAACTACCAGGAGGTAACAAAATGGTAGTCAGTTAAAATGCTAGGCTTCCTCACAAACTGGCAACACAGAGAAAAAAATCATAACATCTTCATAGCAATCGTAATGTACATTTTAGAACTGAAAACTATGATTAACTTCTTGCAAATCCAGCCATTTGGAAGATGCCACCCCCCCCCCCCCGAAAAAGAGAGAGAGAGAGAGAGAGAGAGAGAGAAAGAAAAAATAGGCTAAGTAGTATGGTCCCTTTTATTTTATTTATTATTAGTATTTGTAAATAAGAACCCCTGTACATTTATTGATGCTGGCAAAGTGATTCTCCCCTACGTGAGCCAAGAAGCTGAAAAGCAGCAGAGGATGTGACTGACACCTCCCTCCCGATTCTTAGTAATAACTTAATGAGCTCACCAGAGCTACCAAGGAAAAAATGTGGCCAGAGGAACCACACAGGCCACAGCTGTCAGCCACTAATGGCTGGGACACAGACAGCTTGAGTCAAAACGGAAGTGCACTCCCCAAAAAAAATGTTTTTTTTTTTCTTTTTCTGTATTTGCTGCCCAGGAAAGGAACAATAAAAATACTGAGCCCCAGGCCCTGTCCTAGCCACATCAGTAGCCTGGCAGGCAGTTAATCTAAAATAATCTGTCTTAACTTGTATGAATGAATCTTAATCTTTGAGGTAAATGCATATTCCCCCAGACCCTAGCAACTAGTTTTGATGTATGTTGCATTCTTTTGGTTTATTTAAATATGATAATTAGTAAGGCACTCCCCAAAGTGAACCAGAAAAGTCCATTACCTGTGAATAGTGGCAGACAAAAGAGTACTAGGTCATGACAGAGACAGTGTGCTCTCCTGACAGAGGTAAAAACTTTAGTGACACCCATGCAAAAGGGTCTTTAGCACCTAGTAATTAAACAGAAAGACAAATAACATTTTCTTACACTACAATTGATAGCAAGCAAAGGAAAACACCACATGGAGCCATAGCTATCAGTCAACAGACAAGTGTTAAAAAGTAGGTTTTACCTCCTGAAAAAAAAATTAAGTACAGGGGTAAACTCTGAAACAACCACCAAACACCAAAGTCACAACACCTAGAAACACATTCCAAGAAAAATTATACCTTTTCTTTCATAAAATTGTTTTAAGAGGGGAATTCCTACTGGGACTCAAATGATGTGTCAGTTGAAAATGATAACTGACATGCAGATAACAGATGTTAGAAAGGTTGGTAATGCCTTCTGCAAAGACATCTGGATTTGAAGTAAAATGTACTGACAACCATGAAATGCAATACTCCTAGCCCCTCACAACATTGTTATGCACAGGCAGTATATATCAGCCTTCAAAAAACAAGTACACAAAGAAATTCTCATGGGGATGAAAGACAAAATCCATCCATCCATCCCCAACCCCTTTTCTGATTTTTTTTAAAGGGAGACAAAATGCCAGCCAAAAAAGATGCACAGCAAGCAACTAGTAGAACTTAGAGTTTTGAAAACATTCTATTAGTAGAGTAACAATTTGAGATAAAAGGCTTAAATAATGACCCTCAAAATTAAAACACTAAATCCAAGGAAAAGTTGTTTCTTAAGAAAATAGCAATATTTATAAGGGATTTCCTTCATGAAACCACAAGTCAGTATAAAAGATTGTGAAGTAAAACTTTAATAACCACAAACACCCACATATTAGCTCAAATTTTTTGACTAAAACAAATTCCTTAGGCATATTAAAGTTTTATCTCCAATGGGGAACATATCTGCCAAGCCTTGAAAGTGTTAGCTGATATTTGCGCTCCCAAAAAACTGCAGAGAAGTGTGCTCTTTGGTGGCAAATTTCTGAAATTTTGGCACACTAGTCACAGAGTTTTTCCTTCTACAGGGCACTAACTAGTACATGTGAAGGTGCCCTAAAGCTTTGGAAGCTGGTCAGTGGGTCTGATCCTTCGCAGGACCATCCTGTATAGTCTGAGGCTACTACAGCAGTGATCTAATGATCAACATTACTGGGATACCATCCTCTCTTTTATTAATACTGATAAAGGCATTGGTTACTCAGGCTATCAATGAACTTGAATATTCAAGTCTCCCTACATGGGTTGTTCAGGCTAAGTCTGAAAACCCTGCTGTTATGAGGGTCTGAGATGTTGGAACTAGAATGAAGGGTACTTTCTGCCTGAAGTAGACTTGGATTACTCACCATGAGTGCTTTTTTTTTTAAATAGCATGACAAAGGAATGTAACACTGCAAGTATTAGTGATGCTAGATTCACCTGTTTCTCAGGTTTTGCTATAATTTCCTCCTGTGCAGTCTTGCCGGGGGGACCATGAGCTAATATGTGTAAGTAAAATAAGAGTTGAAAGTGTGAGAGAGGAGGATGTTGTAGCTTTGTTGCTTAGGCTAAAAAAGTGTGTGAGACAACAGTTATAGGACTTATGGTTACTATGGCTAACTACTAAGTGTTTGAGTACTCTAGGTTGAGGTGAATAATCTATAGCTAGTTTATGTTAAGCAGGTAATTTAAGGCTTAATAGCTTAGGTAGTGGTTTGAGAAGGGGGTTGAGTTGAGTCTTGGGTGAGGGAGTTTGTAGTACTTAACTGAGAGATTATTGTGACTGGACATTGTAGAGTGGTGGGTGTGGTCCACAGTATAAATTAACGTAAAGAGGGGGTGACGGGGAATGGGGATAGGGTAGGGAAGTGGAGTGAGCCCGAGCGTAGTGAGGGTGAATGGAGCAGGTTGAACCAAACAGGAAATGTACAGACCACAGAAAGAGCCAAATACAATCAGTAAGTGCCTGTTACATACGTTAATGAAGGAGAGAGCTGGGAGGAAGGTTAGAGAAAAAGAAATAGTAATCGAGAGGCAGACAAATGCTGACTGACAGCTTATATTTGAGCAACTGAAGGGATTAGAATGTGATCACTGTAGGTAAGTTATATGGTACAAACAGGGGGAAAAGGGACAGAGGTGATAGGAAGTGAGGAAGAAGTAAGCAGAATTAGGGGTACGGTAGATGGTGGTCTAGTGGTGTACGAGTGACCATTTCACAGAGTCTACATGAGGAACAAAATTAGATTAACAGTGTGAAACATACAGAATTGTTAGCAGGGCTTCAGGGACCTTTGCTTTGCTGACGTATCCTGGAAGTGGCCAGACATTTGAATGTTTGCCAAAACTAGATCCTTAATTACAATGGCTAGGCATTATTTGGGTAGTTGCCATGTGAGGTCCTATTTACACTGGCCCTAGGAAAGATAAAACAGGATATCTGTATAAGATAAGTGTATAGTTACAGAGGAAGGAAGAGTAAGGGGGGGGGGATAGCAGAGTGAAGGCAGGGTTGAGTAGGAGGAAGGCTAGGCAGCAAGTGATAAGATAAGGCCAAAGATGTCAGTACTGCATAATCATAAGCAGCAATATCAAGCAAAGAACACAAACATGATCCAAGTCATATACAAGTTAGGTTAAGCAGCAGTCAGAGATGCAGTTAGCAGGGATATGAAAAACAGAAAACTGACAGTTTTATGTAATAAAGCAGCAAGTAAATAAAGAAGACAGTACTTTGCAACACTTCTAAAACTTCCAGAATATGGAAGTCAATAATTGGACTAATGAGGTCTGAATAAAGAAAAACAAAGACATGCCTAGATCTAGACACAGTCCCTTTGTTTATACGCTGTGCAATATAGAATGACTTTGTAGTTTAATGTGTGTATATGTACCTTTAAGAAACTATCCAAGTGCTTGCACAAGTGTATAAATACTGAGCACATGCGAGCATGACTGCCATTTTGTAGTTAGCTGTTGAGATGTAAGCATGTATGTATATAAGGTCTGTCTGTTAATTAGTTTGTTTATATTTTATCATCCTGCTATCCATCCTGATGTGTTTCTATGTATTAAAACATATAAACGAAATACCCCACCTGCTTGTCATCTATGTTAGAGAAGGATGAGCAACAGACTTTCTTGCACATGTTGGTCAAAAGTTAGGTCACTGTCTACAAGTTCCCAACTCCTGAACAACTGGGTCAGCTTTTAGGGGAGTATTATTGTCAATGTGGTAGTTCCCTAGGCTAAATGACTTCCGAAAGGATACAAGGATGCATTTTTGGAATTTATTTTCAGTCCATGATTTTAACACCAGTAATTAATTTGGGGTAAACCTTACTACAGGAAGGGTATGTTATTTAGGGATTCAGTGACTGCTCCTAGCTTCCAGTCATCTGCAAGCTTAGTGAGCTAGGTCCTATTGGAATTGGTTTTACTTCAGAAAAGTATATGCCAAACAGGGGTGATCCCAGTACAGAACCCTGGGGGACTCTGTGACATCCGGGCACAGGCCCAGCAATCAAGGAGCCTCAATCCTCACCACTAACAGCAGTGAGGGGCATCCACATTGGGAAGGATAACAAATACACACACAGTAAAGTACAATTTCCCTTAACAGCACACAGAGATCACAGTCAGTCTGGGGCTGATTTCTCTCTTTCTCTCCAGATCCCCCCAATAAGACTCCCCACTGGCACAGCTATAAGGTACAGGTCTCAACCTAGTGGTCAAGCTAAAACATCAACCACCCTCTCTGTCCAATCACTGCTTCGGGTCCCTGCCCAAGTAGCTGACACACACACACACACACACACACACACACACACACACACACACACACACACACACACACACACACACACACACTCACACACACACACACACACACACACACACACACACACACACACACACACACACACACTCTTTAAGATATGAGTTATATACAAATACACAGATATTCCTAGGAAAGGCTGGCACAGGTTCTCCAGCTATGCCCCTTCCTGCCAGTTTATAAGGTAGTACCAGCTGCCACTAACCACTAATATCAGCTACTAATAAGGCCCTTACCAAAGGGTGTCTAATTATTACTGTGCAATATTATTATCCAAATAGTAAGTGTGACCCAGGGCTAAAGCTATTGTAGTGGCTTGGCCAGTATCACTATATACATGCAATGTATGCTAGAGCTTAAATTATCTTTACACAAAACAGCCACAGTTGAAACATTTAAAAATATTTATTAATAAATAATAAAAAACACAAGACAATACTTCTTACTACACAGTGCTAGTCAAGAGTTCAGCGATCACAGGAAAATGCTTAAAATAATACAGTAGAATAGTTTTAACATCCATACAGAAAACAGCTAGACTAAACTTACTATTTTCTATCTATACCAAAGAGCAATCACAGATCTAAATATACTTACATATAGAGCAAAACAGAGTACTGGTGAGTTGTCAGCTTTACACAAAATCCAAAATGCCATCTCTCTGTATCTGAGAAAGTCCTTTAAATTGATAATACATCCTGCTGACTCATTTTAGATTACACTATTCTTAACAATTCTCTAGTTTCCCAGGGTAACAGAAACTCTACATTTACATTTCTTAGTAAGCTTGCACCTGGTCAGGAAACCACAGCAATTAAAGACATTATATATGTAAAATCTAGCAATTAACTCTGGTCTCAGAACAATAGAAAGAATCTGCTGGTTCAGACACCATGGGTCCGAGCCTTGAGATCAAACAGTCATAAAATGCTTGGCTTATCAACTTTCTTACAGTAGAGCGCACTGTTGTTACATTTTTCCAGTTCAACAGCCAATACAGTCTTCTCACATTTAAGAGAATTTTATTACTATTTACAAAGACATAGAATTATCTACAACATTCTATCTAGTTAGGATGGCAGGCTTCACATATCTTCACATTCCCCCCACCCCTTGAGAACTCAAGCTAGTTTTCAAGTGACCCTTGAGAAAAATTGTTTGAGAGGTTTAGGTCTATGTGAATATACCTTACCCCATTCCCTGTCTCTACAGCCCATCTGTGTTGACATTGCTAACCCCACTACAGTGCTGCACTGACATATATGCTTGCATCCCTAGGCTCCATCTTAGCAACTTGCCATTTTGCTGGCTTGCTCTGTTTAGCCATGTTAGGGGATTGTAATCTGTCACTACAGGGAATTTTTTTCCATACAGATAAGGCTGAAGTTTCTGCAGTGCTCACACTATGGCTAGACATTCCTTTTCTATAGCTGTAGGTTGCAGCCTATGACTGAGATAAATCACTGAGTGCTCCTTGGACAGAGCGACTGCAAAGGTAGATGTAAGTAGTAGTACCCAGGCTGACAGTGAAGTACTGCTGTCAGATGATGCCAGACTTCCTGTGGAAGGGGAGCTGGGAAGGGGTACAAAGAAAGAGTTGAGACAGGCTCAGCTCTCTGACCCTACATTGCAAGGCCTGAGGCAGGTTGCTAGTGAGACACCTGATTCTCAAGGGAAGGGGGAATCTGTATACTGGGACAAAGGGTTACTGTATAGAGAGTTGACCCCTGAGGGAGGGCTAGAAGGTGAGAGGATATAGCGGGTGGTAGTGGCTAGAGCCTACCATCTGGTGCTTCTAGCCATAGCCCATGATATTCTCTTTGCAGGTCATATGGGCATAAAACATACAAAGAAAGATATTATGCAGAACCTCTATTGGCCTGGAATTTCTAGAGATGTAACAGGGTACTGCGGGACATGTGAGCAGTGCCAAAAGGTAGGCAAAGCAGGAGACAAGGTGAGAGCTCCTTTGATACTTTGCCTGTGACTGAGGAGCTATTTCAGAGGGTAGCTATAGATATTGTGGGACATCTGAGTACCGCAAATTCCACAGGAAAAAGTATATCCTAGTGGTAGTGGATTATGCTACACAATACCCTGAGGCAGTGGCTTTGTCCTCCATTGAGGCAGAGAAGGTAGCAAATGCTTTGTTAGAAATTTTCAGCAGGGTAGGTTTCCCAAAAGAAATACTGACTGACAGAGGTGTCAGTTTCATGTCAGACCTGCTGACTTTTCTGTGGAAGTCCTGTGGGGTGAAGCACATGACGACCACCCCCTACCATCCCCAGACTAACGGTCTTGTTGAGAGGTTAAACTCTACAATCAAGTCCATGCTACAGGCATTTGCCAAACAGTTTAAGAGGGAATGGGACAAATATTTGCCCCATCTGTTGTTTGTTACAGGGAAGTTCCCCAGGAATCCACAGGTTTTTCACCCTTTGAGTTGCTGTATGGGCATAGGGTGAGTGGACCTCTAGATTTAATTCATGATGAGTGGGAAGGTGAATGCGAGTCTCACAAGGAGTCTGTCTTGGCATACATCCTAAACCTCAGGACAAGGCTCAGGGAACTCATGGGCTTGGCCCAGGAGAACCTGGCAGAAGCCCAACAACAGAAAAAGGTGCGTTATGACAGGAATGCTTGATCTAATGAGTATGCTGTGGGGCAGCAGGTAATGGTTCTCATTCCTGTCAGACACAACAAGCTGCAAGCAGCTTGGGAGGGTCCCCACAAGGTGGTAAGAAAGGTAAGAGATGTTAACTACATGGTGGAACTGCTAGGTAGATGGCAGGAGCACAAATTGTACCATGTTAACATGATGAAACCTTACCATGATAGGAAGGCCCTTGTGCTGAGCATTTGCACTGGATTGCAGGAGGAGTCTGAGGGAGATCTGGAGACTGATCTCCTCAGTGAGGCTTGGGCTGACACCTCAGTGGAAGGGGTAGCAATATCCCAGCAGCTATCTCCTACCCAGGTTTGAGAAATCCGAGCAGTGTTGCAGGAATTTGGGGACATGTTCACTGGGAAACCAGGGTACACTCACCTAGTGCAGCACCAGGTGGATACAGGATGCCAATGGCCTATTAGGCAGGCCCCTTATAGGGTGCCTGAGAGAGTCAGACAGATCCTGAGGGAGGAGGTACAGGAGATGTTGGAACTAGGGGTGATTCAAGAGTCCAACAGTCCCTGGGCCTCCCCAGTGGTGCTGGTGCCAAAGAAGGATGGCAGCACCAGGTTCTGTGTGGACTACAGGAAAATAAATAGTCACACCGAGTCAGATGTTTACCCCATGCCTAGGGCAGATGAGGCCCTAGAGCAGCTGGGTGGGGCTAAGTATCTTACAACCATTGATCTTACCAAGGGTTACTGGCAGGTGCCCTTGACTCCCAGTGCTAGAGAGAAGTCAAACTTTGTGACTCCTTTTGGCTTGTATGAGTTCACAAAGATGCCCTTTGGAATAAAGAATGCCCCAGTGACTTTACAGAGGCTGGTACATCATATCCTAGCAGGAGGGATTGCCCTTGCTTACCTAGATGATATTGCCATCTACAGCCATTCCTGGCTAGAGCACCTTCAGCATGTCAGGGAGGTGCTGGGCAGACTACAGAGGGCAGGGTTGACCATTAAGCCGAGCAAACGTCAGGTGGGTATGGCGGAGGTCTCCTACCTAGGACATATAGTGGGGAGTGGTAAGATAAGGCCAGAACCTGCCAAAGTGGAAGCCATTCAGGCATGGCCTGCACCTGTTATTAAAAAGCAGGTGAGGGCATTTTTAGGGACAGCAGGGTACTACAGAAAGTTTGTCCTCAGTTATAGTACCATAGCTGCTCCCCTCACAGACCTGACAAGGAAGAACAGGCCAGATAAGGTAGTGTGGACCTCAGCATGTGAGCAGGCATTCCAGAAGCTTAAAGAAGCTTTGGGAGGACCCCCTGTGTTAGCCAGTCCAGATTACAGCAAATAATTTGTTGTGCAGGTGGATGCTTCAAACCATGGGGTGAGGGCTGTACTTAGCCAAATTTCTTCAGAGGGAGAAGAGCACCCAGTTGTTTATTTCAGTCGCAGGCTCCAACCCAGGGAGGAATGCTATGCAGCTGTAGAAAAGGAATGTCTTGCCATAATATAGGCACTGCAGAAACTTCATCCTTATTTGTATGGAAGGAAATTCACTGTTATGACAGAACACAATCCCCTAACATGGTTAAACAGTGCCAGCCAGCAAAATGCCAAGTTGCTAAGATGGAGCCTAGGGTTGCAAGCATATGATATGTCAGTATAGCACCACAGTGGGAGTAGCAATGGCAATGCAGATGGGCTCTCAAGACAGGGAATGGGGTAGGTACACTCAGATAGACCTAACCCTCTCAAGCGACGTTTCTCAAGGGTCACTTGAAAAACTAGCTTGAGTTCTCCGGGAGGGGGGGGGTGTGAAGGCTGCCAACCTAGCTAGATGGAATTGTGCAGATAAATATGTCATTTGTAAATATGAATGTAAACTACAGGCTTGTTGACTTAAATGTAAAGAAATACTGTTACATGTGGAACTGGAAATAAATGTGACAACAGTGCACACTACTGACCAAAGTAAAGCATGTGGTGACCCTTTGAAGTAGACAGTGGTGCCAAAAAGTCTAGATGAAGAAATGCTTTCTATTGTTTTAACCAAGAGCTAAATTGCTAGATTTAAACATGCAAATGTATTTTTATTGCTCTGTTCCTGACCAGCTGCAAGATAACAAAAGGGAGATGTTAAGAATGTAAATGCAGTTAATGTATAGCCTGGGAACTCCAGGAAAGTGTAACTCTCATCATCACCAACATGGGAGCACAATGTTCAACGCCAGAAGTATACCCCTCACTGGTGAGATCTGATCACAAACTAATCTCGCTGGAGGTCCTCATCCCGCCCCCACCCGAAATGAAAAAGACCACAGTAAAGAACTTCTCGGAAGCTGACTTCACACTTCTAAAGACTAGTGTGGTTTCCTTTAAGGCCCCTGAGCCGGCGGTTAACATTACTCAAACCGCTGAATCACTTACAAATGCCTTCTACCAGCACCTGCAGGGCTGCATGGATCAGGCAATCCCAAGCAAAACAAAGACTCTTTGTACCAAAGGCAAGCGTCCAGTCTGGTGGACCCCAGCCATAAACAAACTCTACAATAAAAGGAGAAAGCTACTACAAGATAGAGCAAAATCCTTAAAAGGTAAGACACCGCTGATCACTATAAGTAAAAAGCTAAGAGCTCTCATAAAATCATCCAAAGCTAATTTTGAGAAAAAATAGCTAAGGACTCTAAAGACAACCATAAAGCATTCTTTAGCTATGTCAGAAACCTAGGAGGAAACTCCCAGATATGCTCAGAATTAGTTCAAAATGATGTGAAGATTACTGATCCTACAGACATTGCCAACATACTGGCTGACAGGTTCAGTGCAAACTTCTCCCCACCCTCCCCGCCTAAAGAAGAGATATCTATACCAAATGATTGTAGCCCCCCAAACATCTCCAACGCTCAGGTGAGAACTGCTCTCTTCAAGGCAAAGAACACAGCATCCATGGGACCTGATGGTGTCCCCGGCTGTGTGCTCCATGAACTCAACGAGGAATTAAACCCACAGTTAGGACAGCTGTTTAATCTTAGTCTCACCTCCGGATACGTACCCAGGGAGTGGCGCACAGTGACTGTGGTCCCACTCCACAAAGGCAGTGCCTCCACCGACCCTGGAAATTACCGTCCCATTAGCTTGACAAGCCTGATCTGCAAAGCCATGGAAAGGATCATAATGGATCTCATAAATAAAGACATAGGGAATTTGCAGACTTTGGATCCAACCCAGTTTGGCTTTGTCAAAGGCAGATCATGCCTTTTAAACTTGGTTGACTTTTTTGAAACCGTCACCAAGGCCATTGACGAGGGAAAGGCAGTCCATACAGCCTACCTAGACCTGGCGAAGGCTTTCGATACAATACCCCACTCGGGTATCATTGACTCATCAACTTAAATGTAAACCCATATATTACAAGATGGGTTGCAAACTGGCTGAGTGACAGAACCCACAGGGTCAGAGTTGCTGGCGCCATGTCAGACTCTAAGCCTGTCACAAGTGGTGTCCCACAGGGCTCAGTCCTGGGCCCACTCTTGTTTGGCATCTACTTTTCTGAAGTACAAGCAAACACAGGAGGGTTATGGCTGACAAAGTTCGCAGATGACTGCAAACTGGGCGCCGTAGTTGAGAACACATCCGACACAGATATCCTTCAGAAGGGTCTCACAGAAACGTATAACTGGTGCCAGAGCCATGGCCTCAAGTTAAATGCCAAGAAATGCATAGTCATACCCTTCGGGAAAAATAAGGTTACCCCTAGCTACCATATAGGTGGCAATCCCCTGAACACAGAAGAAGTTATTAGGGACCTGGGAACCCAGGTTGACAGTAGCCTTTCATTCAACACTCATATTGCTAAAGTAGTTAGGAAGGCCTTCTACATTGCCCACCTTATCATGAAGGGATTCACATCTAGATCAAGGGAAGTCATAGTCTCCCTATACTCATCACTCATCAGACCAATGATCGAGTACAATGCCCCACTCGAATGTATCTGACCCGACACTTGCAGCAGCTGGAGAGGCCACAAAAGTTCCTCACCAAAAGGATAAAGGGTCTCAAAAATCTGTCTTATGCTGCACGACTGAAAGAACTCCAGTTATATTCAGTTGCATCGCTTACTCAGAGGTGACCTATGCCTGACATACAAGGCCATGTCAAACCCAGATTTGATGAATATGCTTCATCTCAAAAAATCTAGATCCCTCAGAGCCACAAGGGCGGGTGACTTAATCCTCGACACGGTTATTAATAGGACGTGCTGGAGGGATAGATTCATCACCCAAAGACTCCCTATGCTGTGGAACAAAATCCCGGTTTATGTGAGGCAGAGCACCTCGCTGGCCTTGTTCAAGAGGAATCTTGACCAATGGATGGGAGATCGCAGATACACCCCAGGGGTTACCTCAGTGTCACTGCTCGACAGAGGCACAGCTAAATAATGGGCATAGTTTCTCCAAACTAAGGGGTGGCGTAAGCCACAAAACTATGGCAAGGCTTATAAATGCCCTCGGGCAGATAGCCTAGTATGAACCTATGAACCTATGAACCTATAAGAACGATGTAATGTTTAACAGAACTGCAGTTTCAATTTAAACAGAGAGAACCAGAGATTATTAAGCATTATTGTCTTGATCATCGAACTCACAGCATGCCTCTTACTCACATGTAAGTTATCTTAGACTTGTGTTTTCTTTTAGAGATAACTAGAACTAGAAATATTAGACTGTGTTTTTCTGTGATGTCAGAACTGTACTACTGAATTATTTTAAGTATTTCTGTGTGATTTCTGAACCAGCACTGTATAGTATAAAGTATTGTCTTTAATTATTTATTATTAAATATTTTAAAACCTTTTAACTGTGGCTGGTTTGTGTAGAGATATGTTAAGCTCTAAGAGTACATTGCATGTATATAAGGATCCTGTACCAAGTCACTCTAATAAGCCTTGAGACTGTTTAGTCATACTACCAATTGAATAATAATATTGCACAGTAATAATTGGACACCCTTTTAAGGGCCTTTGAGTAGCTGATAAATATTAGTGGTGGTGGCAAGTGGTACTATCGTATAGTCTGGGTAAAAGGGCCTCAGCTGGAGAACCTGTGCCAGCCTTCCCCAGAAGTGCCTGCGTGGTTGTATAAGCTCTTATTACTGTGTCAGCTACTTGGGCAGGGACATGAAGCACTGGTTGGACAGAGAGGGTGCTGGAGATTTTAGTTTGCCCACTAGGCTGAGATATGGATCCTATAGCTGTGCCAGTGGGGAGCCTTATTGGGGAACTAGAGAGCAAGGGAGCGACCAGTCCCGGACTGACTCTGATCTCTGTGTGCCCTTAAGGGAAACTGCACTTACTGTGTGTATTTGTTATCCTTTCCTCATATATGTGATGCCCTCTCTGGTGTTAGTGGTGAGGATTGAGGCTCCTTGATTGCTGAGCCAGGGCACGGGCATCACATTTGTGGTGGCAGTGATTGGGATATCCTCACAGAACCATTTTAGCTTTGTTTTGAGTGTATTTTTTCATTTATTTAGTTTATTATTCCCTAATTTAGTTCATATTTTTACATTAGCCTCTTCTTTATTTCTATTATTACAGAATTTCTTTAGGCAAGATTCTCAGATAGTTATGAATGTTATATATGTTAGATAGTTTTGAATTATGTACTAAAACATGGGGGGCATCTTTTATGCTGCAAAGATTTTTAAAGAGTTTGTTTGTGTCTTTCGGCTTTTCCTGGTTAGGGTTCTCCACAGTGGAACTCCGGTCCACTAATGATTGGTAGTGGATTTTTACGTACCAGGTTACCAGCCCTGACACACAACCTTCAACTAAGGCACGCCCCATTCATGTATGCCTCCACACAGAAGACGCTCTAGCTGGGAATCGAACGGGACAACATCTTGCTATGAGGCAACAACGCTACCGCAGCACCACCACTGCAGTAAAGATTTTTAATGAGTAAATAAAAAAAAACATTAGTTATCTTAGGGAATGCTGACATTCATGCTAAACATCAACATTTTTACCCTGTATCAATACCCTTGGCCTATGTAATTGCATACATATCTCCCCACTAACTTTTGTACCTCTGTTCAAAATTTTGAATTTTTATGGAGCTTTTCTTCCTGGGCCTCCACTGAAAATGGGTTTCTGACCCAATGGACTTTTCCGGTCAACAAATGTTAATAAATAAATAAATAAATAAATAATGCAAGTGCCCCAGCAATCTAAAAATGTG
Organism: Protopterus annectens; assembly: GCF_019279795.1. NCBI lineage: Eukaryota > Metazoa > Chordata > Ceratodontiformes > Protopteridae > Protopterus > Protopterus annectens. The sequence goes on from NC_056748.1 coordinate 1,004,599,839, forward strand.
AAATGTGAAATGACTGAATACTGTGCTTGCTATATCGTAGTTATAATACTGTTTTCTAAAACAACAGTATCACCCCAGTATGACTGCATGCTTTACTGTAAGACTAAGGCAGAATGAAAAAGGTAGTGCACTGCAGACATTTTAACTTGAAACATGAAATCATATCCCTCTCGATTAAAATGTACGTGAAGTACCAAGTATGACAGGAACAGAAGAGCAGAAAAACAAGTTTTTTTTAACTCTAAACAGGTAACTGAAGGCACACTGTAGGAAAACATACAACTGTTCACAAAGGAGCAAGAGACTGGACATGTAGAAGCTGTAAATAATCCATTATGTGCCTCTTGTAAGCAGAGTAGAATGAGTCATGCTGTCTGATGTGATATGTAGTATTCCCCCAGGACAAGAAATGGGGAAGAAAATCTTTGGTTAAAACAGAATAAAAAATAAGGAAAACTGGCTCTACACCTAGCAAGGAGATAGTGAAAAACTGTATGCAAAGGTAAAGCAAAAGGGAAAACAGATAACACATCTGAGATAATGTTTGTTTTTGTAGTGTTTCTTAAAACAGACTGCTGACCTGAGACACTCTGTTTCCATAGTGTTTCTTAAAATAGACTGCTGTGAAAAATTTGACCAAATGAAGGACTGATAATAAATCAAATAGCTTAGCAGTATCAGGCAAGGTGGAGTACAACATCCAATCTCTCAAACAAATACTGTTCATAAAAATATGAACATCATTACATGCAAAGAGCACATCAATCACTTAGAGATGCATTTTATAGGTTCATAGATTGGTACTAAGCTAACTGCCCTTGCAAGCCATTTTAAGCCTAGCCAACAATCCCTTGCAAGACTCAAACCCTGCACCTTGTGTTTGTAAGACAAACACTTTAACCATTAGGCCACTCTTAAAAATATAGAAACAAAATACTACATTTCTCCTTAGGACACACTTAAGACATAAGATTATATTAGCATTATTCATACTAGTGGAATATACTTTTGTTATATAAAAATCTCAGCCTTTTTACTTACTTTGCTAAGATGTCAGGAACGCCAGAAAGACCTACCATTCTTGGTTTAAAATAAACAACCTTCTAAGAAACAAGCATTTATTATTCTGTTTACTTAGCTTTCAGAGGTCAGAAGCTGACCATTTGCAGAAAAAGCTGGTGTCACATATATAAAAAGACAATCCCTGGGATTCACAAACATTTTCCACATTGTAGTAAGTAATTCTGCATGCGAGTTGGAGATGATTCAGACACACACCAAGTGTAAACACAGAACCAGGAAAAATTTTGTGGCTGGCACAGTATGCTAATGATGAGATTTTTAGAAGGTGATGAACAATAGTATTAAAATTGGGGCACTCTATAATGCAAATCAAACAACATGGAGGAGTGATTCAGGTGTGTATGTACTGAGATCACAAAAACATATATGGGTAGCCGCTGAGTTAATAAACCTATATACAGGCTGTATTCAGGGGTGGAGAAAGGAATTTCCATTTTGTACTCACAGCTCTTAGTTCTACCCCCACCCCCCCTTGAACACCTGTCACTTAAAAATGGACCTGTCTCTCAAAATGCTGCCCCTAAATACTTAATAAATATAAGCAATATTTTCTGCTGCTCCCCATAAGCCAATTGTTTTTAGATTAGCAATATTGCACCTGTAGTTGGAGGCATTAATTTAGACAGTTGTAGACATAAAATTACCTGAAAAATAGACATATTGATATGCTGCTCAGACGAAATACTCAGTAGGGGACAAAGAGTATGCCTGGCTACACCCCTGGCTGGGTACACTGCCAGTAGTCATAATGTTGTGCATTGTCACCCTTATTAGCACTTTTCCAAATTATCTATGCCTAACATTTCATGCCCTCTACTGCACTAAAATTGTGAAATGTTATTTTGTGAACAGAGGCATCATGCTGGAGCTGTTTGACATGTGTCACCTGCACATGAAGATCCATGTTATGTACAAAGTACCTATCCCTTTGGATACTGAGGTATGGATGGCTTTGCAAATACTCGCTACAGGGACATGTTAGTGGCCATCAAGGGATGCAAAGCATGTATTTCTTAGGCATCTGCCCTAAGTATATTTCACCAGTTCTTTGATGCCATGCTACTGCATGTGGAGGAGCATATATAATTTGTATGTATCATAGAGGAAACAGAAAACACCAGACTTTTTATGACATAACCCATTTCCTTGAAGTAGTAGGGTCACAGAGTGCACCCATATTGCAATAAAGACCCCACCTTGGGAAAGGGGATAAAGCTATCTTCACCACAATGATTTTTAACTCTATTAAATGCCAAATAGTTTGTAATGCACAGGGTGTGATGTACATCGGGTCTCACGCCACCCTCTCAGTGCCCATGACAATATAAGCAATTTTTCTAGGGTAATTTTTTCCAGGGGCATTTTATTGTTAATGTTTAATATGGTTTAGGGCTATGGTTAATGACATCTGGCAGAAATCTCAACATTATGGCAGAACATGGCTATAATTATGACATATTACAAACACAGGTCATCACTGAATGTGAGTTTAGCCTGCTGAGGGACTGTTTCTCTTGTGCAGATTTATCTGGAAGTGCCCTGCAATATTATCTTCCCACATGTAATAAGATATTCTCAGTATGTGCTGTTTTACATAGCATCATTGTATGTTCCATGCTACAGGCTCATCTGTTTCATTTTTGTCAGTCCTAGGCAAAACTGAAGGATTTAAACTTTCAACTAATGTCCTGTGGTTTCTGCAGATGTTTTTTGTTTAATTACCAATGGAATGGGCTTCAAATTTTCACTCAGCCTTGGGCCTTATTATGCTATGAGACATACATGCGGGAGGCTTTTTGTGCTTGTGCAAGTTATGTTTCTTTTTTTCTGTCATTAACGTGTTCATCTTTATCTCTGCATCTTCACTTTGGCAGTAAACTTGATGCAGTGAAGGCAAGATGTCACTCAGTCAAAATGATTTGTTTTTTATTTACTAAATGGAACTGTGCTGAGATGATAACATTTATATCTGAACAATTTAAAGGATATAAGAGATATGTATTCAGTACATCTGTTGATCTATGAGTGAATTGTTCTCAGTCAAATGACTGTTGGGATTTCTTCACCTGCAATCCCCAGCTCGGAGATTTTTTTTAAGATCTCCATCCACTGAAATAAAAACAATCTCGATAAGAGGAAACAAAGAAAGGAATGTACAAGAAAATACATATATAGTTACTTGACTTTCATGGAATTCCAACTGCAATTGCTAGATGCTGGGGCTGTCCCAGGATAGGGGAATTATGGGAGGGTAATAAGTACACACTGAGGAATGGTCACAAACAGATTAACTGAAAGTAGTGAATACATATATGCTATACCTCAGATCAAGAGCACTTCTCAGGTGGTTACTTGCAATTTGGAAAGAATGCTAAAGAGACCCAACAAGACCTTATAGAAAGACAGAAAGAGATGTATGAAGAGGCAAAAGCCCATCAGATTGAATCTTGTAATACTAAAGTGCCAAAGGTCACCTGATTCTAAGAGTCAAAATACAAAAAGTAATGCTTGATGAAGGTATAGGCTAATGGGCAGCTGGTTGTGGCATAGATGTCGATAAAGCTTTTAAAGTGGCCACAGCCTTAGTATATTGTCTTTGAGAGCAATTTTTTTCCAACAGGTGATTTGTTGTCTGATCACAGCTGGTGATCTAGTTGTTAAGGGCTTGTTGTACAAAACTAACACCCTCCTTCCCTGAGGCAAAGGAAAGTTGTTCCATTTTCCAGAAGACATAGACTCTTGCCAGATAAAAACTTGACCTCATTGTGTACATCTATGACATAAATTGATCTTTCTCCTCTGCAGTCTGTTACAGAAAAGAAGACAAGGAGTTGAGTAGATTGGGTCCTCAGCACATCTGTTTCCCATTATTATGCTGATGCATACTTTTGCCTAAGGGTCACTCAGCCCTTGGTTTTAAATATATGCTGTTGTTTTTCTTTAAATAGTATAGCTATTACCTTCTGTGATGATAGGAGGTACTGCCAGCCATGCCAGGAGATGTAGGGCAGTGGATGGATTACTTCTGTCCACACAGCTAGCTAGAATTTTGTAAATAATTATGTCATTTGTATATCAAGCTGATTTGTACAGATGCTTGTGCTGAAAATGTGTTTTTGAGGTTTGCTTGTGTTAAAATGTGTCAACAGTGCACCTTGCTGGAATGAAAAGAAATGTACATGTACTATTGTAACTGAATTAAATGTATATGTTTTAATACAGGATACTGGGACAGCAGAGGTTAACCAGCAAACTTACTCTAAGGAAAAGTAAGGGAACTATAAATGAGCAGTTAAACCATTAAACCATCACCCCACAGTGCTGAATAGGACTAGAGATGGTGAGTATGGAAAAAGCCGTTGTTCATTACCTCAGTAAAAAGAGGGGAAGTCCCAGGCACTGCCATAAACATTTAGATGTATATTGTAGCCATCTATGCTAAATTCCTGTCTCAGCTTCAAAGGGTGATACTGTGAGAACCTAGAGTCAGGTTACCAGATGAGGTCATTCTGCAAGCCATCTTGAATATTTTATTTTACAGTGAGTAATCTGGTTTGGAGAAGCTGACTAGAAAGACTGCTCACATATCTCATTGTGCCTTGCTCTATCAAGTAAGTTATTAGTGAATTGTAATTCTCCTAGATTCAGTCAAGAATATAGTGAAGCTTAGTTTAAAGATAGTTTTCCTTTATTTGTATGAATCTATCATTTAATGTTATTTTCAATATTTCCTGTGATTTGAAGGCTGTGGTTTACTGTAAATATATATTTAGTATTTTTTATTTTATTATTATTAAATATACATAAAGTTTTCATTGTGACTTGCCCTTTTTAGAAAGTATTAGCCTTTGAGAATGCTTATATTTATTTGGTGACACTGTGTGGGCCACTCCAGAAGGCCTAGTTGTCTTGGTCAACTACTACCATTTGTAATACTATTAATATTGCACAGTATAATTGGACACCCTTTGTTAAGGGCCTTAGGGTAGCTGATTGTGGAGTGTCTGGTGGCAGGGATAACTACCTTATACCCTGGGCAGAAGTGGGCACAGCAGGTAAATCTGTGTCAGCCTTTCCCAGGTGTGTGTGTGTGTGTGTGTGTGTGTGTGTGTGTGTGTGTGTGTGTGTGTGTGTGTGTGTGTGTGTGTGTCAGGTACTTGGAGCAGGGACATGAAGCACTAGCCACAGAGAGGGTGCTGGAAGAGTTGTCTTGGACACTCGGCTGAGGACCTAACCCTAGACCTGTACCTGTGGGGAGTCTTACTGGGGCCCAGGAGGGAGACAGATATAAAGAAATCCAGACTCCTGGCTGACTGCATTCCCTGTGTGCTCTTAAGAGAAATTGTACTTGGTGGAGAGAGCTACATCTGGAAATACTGTGCGTATCCATTTGTATTCCAAGTGCACATCCCTCTCCAGTGTCAGTCGTGAGGATTCAGGCTCCTTGATTACTGTGCCAGCATGCAAACTTCACACCTGCCAAGGATTAGAATTCTGCTTGAATTTTCTTCCTAATATCCAGCAAAATTTTAATCTTGAACTCATTTTTTCAGTGGAAAGGGTCAAAGGGAGGTAGGTCTTACATTATGCCAAGATAATTATAGTAATAGTAGTGCATACTACTCACTTTTTGCAGAAGGAAAGAAAACTGATATCATAGTCTAAGTGGACTGAAACCAATATAGAAGGATACATTTCTTATTTCAGACAGCAGGTTAGCATCACATGGACAGAAATTAACCCCATAATTTAACTTGTTTACTATTTTGTTGTTGTAGTCTCAGTAATCTTGTGGTCTATATGGCTAGGAGTTACCTAGTTTCAGAATGCGATCAATCTAGGACTTATGCACTTATAACCTGCTTGGTCAATTGTACTGACAATTTAATGAATGAATCAGATGATATTTAATATCTCCACCTCCAATGTTAGGAATTCTGTTTGTTTGCTAAACTGTACCACAAGTTTTTGCTGTTTGTTTTTTACACTGTACATTGCCTTTAGATATCTCAACTTGGGGAATACAAGAAGAAGATGTAGTGCATCCAGATGAATCAGTGCTTTATTTGGATCAACAAATTTAAATAAATAAAATAAATGAATAAATAAATAGAATAAATACATAATGCCAACATTTTATATAAAAAAAGTATAAAATATGCCAAAAAATAAGTTATGAAACAATTTCCAAAGTATAGACAAATACAGATAACATCAGCACAGTGGTGGCAGTGGAACCTACAAAACACTTACAGATGAGTGTCAGTCTGCACAAAAGAACAGTCAACAATTTGCCAAGAATCATAGGTACAGATCACTGCTGCAAAACTGATTAAATTAAATTAAACTATTTGTGCAGAATCATAGGCACAGATCACCTTCATAAGACTGAAAATAAACTGATTTTCCCAACATTACAGGCACAGATCACTGCTCCCCCCCCCAACAGCCATATATTTCACAGTGCAGTTTCCATGTTGTCCTCAATTTAGAAAATATTTTCTTAAATTTAAGGTTTATTTCAAGTAGCTTTCCTTAACTTTATGTGCAGTTTGTCCATTCTTTGTAGCTGTATGCCACAATAACAAGTTATAGGTAATGTAAAGAGGCTTTGGGAGGACCCTGTAACAGCCAATCTAGATTATAGCAAAAAATTTATTGTGCAGGTGGATGCTTCAAACCGTGGGTTGAGGGCTGTAATCAGCCAGGTTTCCTCAGGCATTGAAGAGTATTACCAGATGTATGTCTCAGTTGTAAACTCCAACCCAGGGAGGAATGTTATGTATTGCAGAAAAAGATTGTCTAGCCATAGTGTGGGCACTGCAGAATCATTGGCCCTATAGGTATGAAAGGAAATTCACTGTTGTTACAGACCACAATTCCTTAACAAGGCTACATAGTGCCAGCCAGTAAAATCCCAAGTTATTAATGTGGAGCCTAGGGTTGCAGGCATATGGCATGACTGTGCAGCACCATAGTGGGGTCAGCAATGCCAGTGCAGATGGGTTCTCAAGACAGGGTACATGTTAATATGTTCCCAGACAGGCCCATTTCTCTCAAGCAACATTTTTCCAAGGTCACTTGAAAAACTAGCTTGGGTCTTCAAAGGGGGGAGAGATGCAATAATATGAGGTAGTGTCGTCTGTGCCAGGGAGAGCATGTGTAACATATGCCAGGAAAGCTAGCTGGAGTTTTGTAAAGAATTTTATGTCATTTGACTATAACACTGATTTGTACAGATGCTTGTGTTAAAAACTATTTGTAAAGTTGCTTGTGTTAAAAATGCATCAACAGTGGGTCCTGATTGACAGAACAGAGATATACATGTATGTCAGATAGTATTATTATAACAGATTAAATCTATGTGTTTTTACATAGAATTCTGGAAGGGAAAAGGTTAATCTCAGTCCAGCTAATTTTGAAAAATATGTTGAAAATTGAATGGGTTGACTTAGGCCACAAATAATTTTTCTTACAGGTCTGATTGCAGCCAGTGACAAAAAATGTCTGGGAAAATCAGGAATGGGAATCTTACTGAATTCTCCTCAGGAGTGAACTAATTGCTACCATGGAAGGATGGAAGTTTTTGAAATTGTTTTGTAGCTTTCAGATGCTGCAACAGATATTAGCAAAGTTCTGGGTGTGCAGTGTACCAAAGTGAGGTGACCAGAGCTAATGTCATTCTATAACCAGCCCTGAAATGATTCTTTAGATATTAGTGAGAGATATAATTGGAACTATTGCAACAGCACTTTGTTTTTTGGAACCTGACAGGAAAGATCTCTCACAGATATCTCACATAACCAAACACCTCATATTGCCTTGCTGTAGTAAGCAACTCAACACTCATTATCTTGTCTTGCTGTAGTAAGTAACTTTACTAGGGAACAGTAATTCTTTAGTCAGTCAGAAAAATATAGTGTAATTAGTTAAGTATATTTTTTCTGCATCTGTGTGAATCTATCCAACTGTGCTATTTCTAATATCTCTAGTGATTGAAAGTTTGGTGTTTATTGTAACAAGATATTCAATATTCTCATGTGTTCTATTTTATTATTTATTAAATATATCTATTCTATACATATCATTGCAGCTGGTCTTTTAGGGAATACTTTTAACATCTTAAGAGTACTTTTGCTTATTTTAGTGATACTGTGGTTGCTCCTGAAAGCCTTGCTGCATTAGCCAAACTCTACCATTTGTATTAGTATTAATTTTACTCAGTATAATTGGGTACCTTTGTAAGAGCTTTAGAATAGCTGACTGGCATAATTAGCTTATAGTCTGGGCAGAGGGGGCACAGCTGATAAATCCGTGCTAGCCTTTCCTAAGTGTGTGTGTATGTGTGTGAAAATCATATATCCAAGTGTGTGTGTCAGCTACTTGAAATAGGGACACAGAGCTCCAAAGTGGTTAGTGTGGAGTCTTGTTTGGGGTCTGGAGAGAGAAAGAGAGAGACAGCCCCAGATCTGAAGTGTGCTCCCTGTGTGCTAAGTGGAATCGTGCTTGGTGCAGAGAGCTGCATCTGAAAATACTGTGTATATCCATTTTTGTTCCTAGTGTCTGTCCCTCACCAGTGTCAGTGGTGAGGATTGAAGCTCCTTCATTACTGTCCCAGAGTAGGGACTGCCACAACACCAATGTGTGTTTTGTAATTTAAAATAGAATGCACCAAATACACATACACAAAAGCGCGCACACACACACACACACACACACACACACACACACACACACACACACACACACACACACACACACACACACACACACACACACACACACACACACACACCTTTTTTATAAGAAGGCCTAGTATAAAAATTAAGCAATTGCTTAATATCGCCCCACAAGGTTCAAGAAACAAACAATTATAGCACAGTTTATAATCATAGCAAAAAACAACATTTTCATTATAAAACTGATAATTTTTTAGTTCTAGAAGTTTGCTGTTACTTCACAAATGTGATAACTATTCAATTGTTGCTTAGTAATCTATTAGTATACAATTTCATAATGTCTTTAAAGATAGTGTATTTGCAATAGTGGTGCAGAAAAAAATAAACCATGATGCTTTCATGTACCAGATTTTATACCTAGAGCCTCTTTATGATTAAAAAGAATCTCTTTTCCATTCATCCATAATGATTGATGATAGAAAAATCTGAAGTCTGAAGCAAAACCATAAAAGTTTTTAAAAACATCCCCTGTGGTGTGGTTTGCAAATGTATAGCTGGTCAGTATTATTCTTCCAACATAGCCTTGGGTTGTATGTTCATTATTAGTGAGACATGTAGTGTTGTAGGTCTCCATGTGGGTAGCTCATTACACAACTAGGCCCCTCCAAAAATAAATCTCTCCCTGACAAAATGATCAGCTTTCAGAAAGAAAGACAGTTGGTATGTGTTCATGTTAAAGTCAAACACAATATTTGACCTTTGGTTAATGTGTATCATATTATCAAATATAGCATACAACAGCATATTTACTGTATATGAATGAGGATTTGCAAATTACATTTCAGCTTTTAGATGACCAAATCATACTAGGGGATTACTGCTGCCAACAAGTTCAATGATGGCTAAGATCCAAGACCAATAGTTTGTACCCTTTACAAAGCCTTATACTGGCCTATCAATAGAGTTTGTCTTTCATATATTTTCCGCCAACCTGAAAAAATTGTTATATTTTCTGTATTCTGTGGTGTCACTGCTATATACAAAATCAGGCTATAGCAGTTCACCAGGCACTTAGGAGGCACCTGTTCACCATCAGCATAAAGGGCTACAAAATTAATATCAAAGTGTTAAAGATACACTTTTTTGTTTGTTTGTTTGTTTACATGCCTATACAAATCATTACCACAAAACCCTTTCATCATTATTTCAGTTAATTGTCTAAACATAAGTTTGTCTTGGTTGCACACTCTCAATATGATGTCAGTGTAGTATGTTTTTAAAGTAACTCAATCAAACAAGTATTTATCATTCATAGGTTCATAGGTAGGTACCAGGCTATTGGCCCTAGGGCCTATATAAGCCTAGCCAAAAAGGTACCCTGGCTTTTGCAACCCAAGAAAATGATTTTCCTGTGATCCTATCAAGCAGAGCCACAGAGGTGATCCCTGGGGTGAATTTCCTATTTCACATCCAATAATCAAGATTTTTCTTGAAGAGTGCTAATGAGAAGCTTTGTTTGATATATATAAGTAGTTTGTTCCATAGTATGGGAAGTCTCTGGAACAGGAATCTATCCCTCCAGCATATTCTGTTTATTGTAATGACAAAGTTTAGGTCCCTAGAGCATGTAGCTCGGAGGAATTGGGATTTCTTTATGTGGAGCATGTCCAACAGCTCTGGGTTTGACATAGCTTTGTATGTTAAGCAGAGATCGCCTCTGAGTAGGCGATATGCGATGGAGTAAAGCTGGAGTTTTTTGAGACGGTCTGCATAGGGCATCTGTTTGAGGCGATAAATCCTTTGTGAGGGTACTTCTGTGGCCTTTCCAGTTCGTAGGGCATCTGTTTGAGGCTGGTAATCCTCTTTGTGAGGAATTTCTGCGGCCTTTCCAGTTGTTGTAGATGTCTTGTGAGGTACATACCAAAAGGGGCTATGATTGAATATGGTGCTTAGGTGGGGTGCCAGTTCATTATACAGTTCATGTAGAATGCAGCCTAGGATGTTATCAGGTCCCATGGATGCTGTGTTTTTGGCTTTAAAGATTAAAGTTTTTACCTGTGCAGCTGTGATTACAGGAACTTTGCATTCTTCCGGTATAGAGATGGACCTTTAGGGGGTGAGATGGGGGTAAAATTAGCACTGAACCTATCTGTCAGGATGTTGGCTATATCAGTTGGTTCTGTATATTTAGTGCCATAGTGCCGTAACTCAGAGCAGATCTGAGTGTTGCTATTGAGATTCTTGACATAGCTATAGAATGCTTTGTGGTTATCTTTAGAATCAGTGGTGATTTTGTTTTCGTAACTAGCTTTGGAGGATTTTATGAGGGATCTCAGCTTCTTACTGAGGCTGACCAGGGAGTTCCTCCAATCATAGGATTTTACTCTTTTTTGCAACAGTTTCTTTCTTCTGTTGTAGAGTTTGTTTATGGCAGGGGACCACCAGGTTGGCTTCCTTTTTCTGGAGGATAGCATCTTGGTTCTGTTAGGGATAGTAAGATCCATGCACCCGTGTAAGTGCTTATAAAGTGCATTTGTGTAGGATTCAGCAGTTGTACCTCTATTGCCCGTCTGCATGGGTGTCGTGATGTTTGCCACTTCTGTCTTAAGAAGCGTGAAGATGGCTTTGGAGAATTTTTTTACTGTGGCTTCCCTAATGGGGGGTGGGGGAGGGATGTGGATGAATAGGGTGATTAGCTTGTGGTTAGATCTGACCAACAAGGAACTGACCTCTGGTGTGGAACACCGGTCACCCATGTTGGTAATGATCTGATGGGGGTGTGGATAAGTTGATTCAAGGCATTGGAATTTATGAATTCCAGAAAAGGTTGAACAAAAGAGTTGGTACATGAGTAGTTTTCCCAGTTAATAGTGGGGTAGTTGAAATCGCCCATGTGTTGGGTTGTACCCTAATATTTTCCAGTGTATCAAGAAATGATGAGTGGGAATCCTGGGACATGGTGGGGGATCTGTAGCAAGTTACAATTTGGATTGTGGTCTTGCCCAGAGTTAGTTGCACTTGGATAATCTCGGATGCATTATGCTGAGCAACTAGCCTGGAGGTGTGGATATCCTTAATGAATATGGACACGCCTCTACCTTTAGTGTTTCGGCCCAGGTAGGTTTCGGAAAGAATTAGCTCAAGTATGCCTGATGTGTGCAATTGGTGATATCTTCACTCTTTTCACTAGAGTAATATCTTATTTATTTGCTTCAACATCATCCACAAACCATTCAAAGACTAGCACGTATCAATCTCAGCTTTAAGGCACAGCTGTTGACTGTGTTTTAAAGTCTTTATTTAGACCACAGAATACAGCACTTTTATGCTGTCTGGAGCAAATATAAAATAAGCCAATGAGAAACTGTAAAGAATGTGTTACCTCTATAATCAAGAAGTTATTCAATGCCTGCTCTTAGGGGTAACAATTATTGTTCCCGCATATCATGTTGTCACTCAGAACTACATCGACTTGGCTAATCATAGTAGCCATGGGGCAATTTGTTAAACTTACTATTTGAGTTTTTTCACATATATGTGTATTTTATTACTTTTCTAACTATTATTTATCAATTATTCATTTGTTTTTTTTTTAATTTACAGATGTATGAGTTTGTAACTTTATGTGCTGTGCTGATTGGCTAAATTCAAATGTGATATTTTTCTTGTATTTAAGATGAACTGGCAGAAGTTGTTTTGTAGTTCTGGTTGAAGTCCTTGGTTCTTTTTGTATTGGGATGAAAGCACTAAACTTTGTATTAAATATTTTATATATGCTTCCAATGGCTTAAGATTTGTTTCTTGCTTGGTTCCTCTTGACATGTGGTCAGTGGTGTTTGCTCCTCAGTCTTTTTATTTTCTGCTCAAGCTATTTTCATTTCCACAGACTATATTTCTGGAAACATCTGTAAGGATGTGCTGCTGAGCAGTGTGATATGAAACACATTCTCAGCTATTGTTTTGCCATCCATAACACCCTTCACATACCTTTACATTTCTTTGTTGTCTGAAATCTACCCAACTGATAAAATTTATTAGCAACCCAAGTCATTACAATGAAGCTTTTTTTGTTTGTTTTACTCAGAAAAGGTGCATTTTACTTCACTGCCAACATAAAGCTCTTAATTTGTTTACTAGCATGGGCCTAAGAATACATTCAGAAATAAATAATAAATAAATAATTTGTGAAATTGTGTGCATGACCTTTATCATATACTTTCTTAATTTACAGAATACATACCTTATTATCTAATCAAAGTTTAAATTACTTTTCCATTCTGCATATAAAATTACTATACAGCTTCTTCCAGATATCCAGGGAGATGAAAGGTCAGTAACATCGATGGGACTAATTTTAAAAGCTCCCTAATAGCACCTGTTATAAAATCTTGTTAATACTTGTGATACCTAGATACCTGTATGTACTAAAAACAATAAAATATTCCCACAGTTTTGTTTCTAGGCCGCAGATGAAAAATTCTATACTATGTGTCTCGAATAAATTAGATGTTACAAAACAGTGTATGTTTTAACGTTTTTATGATATACCTAAAATAATCATTAAGATACTCAACGAGTCTTTATATTTTATGTTTTTTTTTTTTGCTTGCACCCCCACAGGAAGAATCTTTCTGAAGACCTCAGTGACACTTTTGCCAGAGTTATGCTTTAACAGCTCAATTCATGCATATTTGGTCAGGACATCAGTAGCTTTTAAAATAAATTGAAACTCATCACTGCGCTATGAAAAACTTGACATATCAATGAAATTGACCTGCCACTGTCGATCTGTATTATTCACAACTTCTCAAGTTTCTAATAAAGCACTTACTTGCTGGATTATGTTTGGTGCAAGTATTTTGCAAAGGTAACCATGTTGGTACGTGATTCTTTCTATCAGGTGTAAGATTTTTAAAATCCTCACTGCTAAAAAATATGATTGAGAGAGAAAAAGAGGATCACCACCTTGAAGTGAAGGCTGCACTGTCAGACCTAACCATGCTAGTGATCTTCATAGAAGCCCATGCATTATATTAGCAAAGGCATATTCTATATACACACAAACGCACACAGATGTAGCTGGTTCTTTACTTTTGCAGTGAATCTGCCTAGACGGTGGGATTTCAGTTAAATATGCAGTCTGAAACAAAAAGAAACCCTACAGACACATCCTGCCTTTTTTATGTTACTTGTCATAAACAGAGTTGGATCATTACAGTAATAGGAAATCTTCCATCCAAAAAGATAAATGAACCACAGAAACACTTTGATTTAACATTTTGTCAAAAGCAAAGCCCAGGAAATCGTTCGGTACATTTTATTAATTGATGCTAACTGTCCATAACATTAATTTAGCAAAGTCTAAATACATTTATTTCTAATTTTCACTGTTGTCTTGCTATCATATTTTATACATTTAATATATTACATTGAGTTTTTGCCCATGTCTTCACTATAATTATTCAATCTTGCTGATGTGCTAAGGTCAAGTGCGTGCACAGTACGATGGCTGGCTGTGGGGATGAATAATCCTACCAGAGGGGAAACACTGTTACAATTTCTTTCTTTTTTTTAAGTTCAGGAATAAAACAAAAATGTACACACACACACACACACACACACACACACACACACACACACACACACACACACACACACACAGACCCTTCAGAGATATTTGAGATCATCTGCCCGTAGTACAAAGGCTCAGAACACCTTGAGATGGTCCTACACTGCCCCTGTAACACCTACCTTATTAGATACAAATACTTGCTTAAGTTGTGGGGTTTGTAGCTTGCTACCATCAGGGTACACAATTTGTGTGAGGCTCGTATGCTCCAGACCACAAGTTTAATTTATTTTCAGTTTTTAATAGTACTCATCATGATCTTATATGTGGTATTCAAGTTTTAGTCTCTTAGAGAAATAAGGACTTAATTATAAGTCATCCAGTGAGAATAGTCAATTTGGGAATGGCATGACTCCTGAAGTCAGGAAATGGCCAACAAATTTGATCACGTCTCAGTTAATGTCTAAGGTTTTATCCAACACAGCCAAATTATAATGTTTGTGCAGGTAAAACAAAATAATATTGATTCCTGAACCATCACAACCTCAATGTTGTAGCTAACTGTTTCAACCTGAAAAACACAAGTGTAAAAGATCTACAACTCTGTGTCAAAAAGTGAGCAATCCTGGTCATTCAAGGAATACCCACAGATGTTGAAAACCATGAGCAGAGACTCAGTCTATGGGTAGTGGGTTTAATGGGCAATCAGTAATGCAATGTGTAGTCAAGTTTTTCAAAGCCAATGTCCCTTGTGCTTTCAAACAGGCCACCCTTGTAATAGCAAATGTTTGGATTTCCATCTTATTAAACATCCATGATTTTACAATTATTTTTCAAAGTTAAGGAAGGAAAAAGTTCCAAGTATGTGATTATACAGTCTGAATGCACCAAGAAATAGCCAGTAGCATTATTAAAAAAATAAAATAAAAAGGAAGTATTTTACAGTGGTACATTAAGTATCATTTTCAGAAAAATATTCTCAGAGCATTTTAAGTGCACTTGTTGTCTGTCAGTGTATAAGACTAAACCTCTGATCTGTTATTGACATGATCTCTGTGCCCATGGTATATGGTTTGATTTCTTCCACTTTTATTTGCCTAATATGTCTCTGAGCAAAGTCCTTTAATCATACAGTACTCTAGGACTGTCTCTGAAAGGTGACAGCAAACAAAATAGGTATAGCATTCCACATCACTCTTGTAGTTAGCCATAGCTTTCAAGAACATTTATTTGACAAAGCCGATTCTGCAAAAATATCTCATAGATGGAAAAGTGGATGATTTACACCTCAAGCAGTGTATATAGAAATAGGTTAGCGCACACGCACATACACACACACACACACACACACACACACACACACACACACACACACACACACTAAAAGTCTCACACATACATTTCTGCGGCTTTAGGTCTTCGCACACCTTGTCAGGTTTTACATTGTAAATTACATGATTTCAGCATAACATTCAAGTACAGCCAGCTAATGAGTGTTCCTCAAATAAAATCTATAGCCCATAATAAACACCCACACTGCTCACTTCATTGTTCCATTTTGGAAGCCAGAAAAAAAATTCAGTCCTACCTTCATTCACTACAACAAAAAGAATATTATAATGTAATTGCTGTTGAGTTTTATGCAGCAAAAGTTAATTTTAAATCTAGAGCCTCTTTAAGCTATGCAAAAGGGAGCATTGTTTTATGAATGTTAGATTATGAACTTTGGCTTATTCTTTTATGATCTATTCTCTACAGCATTACTGCTATTAGCTCCCCGTTAATGGATTTTTATTTCATGCTCTGTTCATTATCATTAGAACACATCAAGTCATCCACAGACTGTTAGCTCTCTACAGATGTTGCAAGATAAGATTCCATGTATATTAGTCTACTGTATTCTGAAAATATGAGAACAAGCTTTGTAAAAGAGAGCACGTTTTGTTTCAGTATATTTCTTCAAAATTTCTGCAAGTATTTTTCTACAGAATCTCAGAGTGCAGAGTCGCAAATGACAAAGAAAATTATCAACATTTTATCTATATGCAACTCATTTTGAGGCACGAGATTCCATACTCTAGGCATTTCAGAATATATTCTAATGAAATGGAAAATAAAAGATACTGATTAGCATGCTATTAAAGCAGGGTTAGATACAAGTGCCTGTTTACCATTAGTTTGTGGCATACTTCCCTGTTGCCACTCACTCATACTGTGAAGAGCCCTAACTCCCACTGACTTCATTCCCATAGACTTCTCAAAGGCTATCCCTCTCAAAGCACTGACCCTAACCCTAAAAAATTTTCCCCATCCACTAATCCTAAACTTCCGATCAGTCAGTAAATCTGATGTTTCCCTCCCCTCCATAGCCCCTGATTCATTCCACTCACTTCTTTAAGCTGAAATCATCTTCTCCTCCCCTCTCTGACCCTAATCTCCCAATCATTCCCTAAACCTAATATCCACCTCCCCTCCTTAAAACTAACCTTCTACTAACAACTGATTGCTCCCTAAACCTAAAACCCCCTTCCTAACCTTCTGCTAACACTTGATCAGTCCCTAAATTTAAAATCTCCCCTCCCTTTCCTAAATCTAAGCTTCCACTACCCCCAGTAGCTCCCTAATCCTAAACTCCCCTTCCCTATCCCTAATCTCTTGATCAATCTCAAAACCGCAAAATCCTCCTCTGCTCACTAACCCTAAACTTTTCATTCCCTCCAATATGCTAAAACACCTCCCCTTCCTAAAAAGGGTCTATATTAGAACATTGAAGATTCAGAACTTCGAATGTTCTAATATCAAACCCTATTCAGTGAATGCTAAAAATAGCAAAGCTGCAGAAAACCGAAATTTTTCCCAGGGAAAGAATTTGGTTGTCCGTTTCTGTCACTTTGCTATTTTCAGTGCTGTGGTGGAACGTTACAGGTCAGGTTCAGGTAAGTGTGCAACTGTGTGGACGTGAGGGTTAGGGAGGGTTAAGTGAGTTAGGGTTAGGGAGTGGGTCAGGTAAGTGTGCGATTGTGTGGACATGAGGGTTAGGGCAGGGTAGGTGAGTTAGTGTTAGGGAACGGGTGAGGTGAGTGTGCGATAGTGACAGACCTTAGGGTTAGGGTTTGGGTTAAGGTAAGTGGATATTTAGTGGTGTATGTATAGTTTAGTGTAGGGTTAGATGTACAATTTTAGGAGTATGTGTGTGGATTGCTGTTTGTTTGGTGTACTTGTGTTGTGTGTATGTGTTTCGGAACAGCGCATTTTTTCCCAGGGAGAAAATTTGCTGTTCTGAATGTTCGATGTTGTCAGCGTTCACTGAATTGGGTTCGATATTAGAACATTCGAAGTTCTGAAACTTTGATGTTCTAATATAGAGCCCCTAAAAATACAGTTCCCCTCCCCATTTTCCTTCCACAATTGGCTCTTCCACAATGAGGACTTGATGGTGGGTCTATATTATATTTTCAAAAGTTTCAAACATCGAACACCATATGGTCAACACCATATGAGCGATGGTTAAAATTTTGAAAATATAATAAAAAAATAAAAATAAAAAACTATATTTACCTAAATGCTGTAGGCAGAGGGGTAAACCCCCCTGCACCCCCCACACCTCCGCTACTTAAATATTCCTACTTCGAGATCGCACTGCATCGAAGTAAAGGGAAAATATTCCCTACAGCGATTTCCATGTTATGCGTGCAACATTTCAACGTTTCAACCAATCGGGTTTGCTCAATACACTTTCGCCGTTTACAATTTTCAGTCACGGGATAGGAATCTCTTGATGGCATCTGGCTGTTGTAGCTGCTGCATGTGCAAACTCACGTTTGAGGTGGAGCACCTCTTCAGACAGCTGGTCACTCAGGTTAACAGCATTTGAGCTCCCAGCAGTGAATCAGTGGAACTCACGAAGCTGGGGCTTAAATTACTATAAGAATCCCACTGAAGCATTAAATAAAATACATATATGTTAATGTGCTGCTGACTGCATATATTTCTGTTCAAAATATGATGGGTACAAACTACTATACACTTGCAACACAAACTTACTAGTAACTGAAGATGTTCTGCATGAGATCTTTGAATGAACTTGGGACACTATCTTTAGCATGTAAGAGAAGGCCACTAATTCCTGAGCAATAATACATGGAATAATTATCAATATTTAACATTAACTGTCCTGAGACAAAACATAATATTCTGCTGCTAACATTGCCACAGATTTTTCTTTCCTGCCACATTCTCATTTTGATATCATTTATAATTCAGCACACCATCTTCCTCCACATCCAAACTTTCTTCTAATCTAGGAGACCTCTTGATGGTTTGATCATCTTGGGGAACTAGCAGGACACCTGAATGAATGAATGAATGAGAGAAGACTCCAGACCATACCTCTCAGCTGCCCCTAATTTGCCAGCAAATACCAGTTTTAAACTTAAAATAACAAGATGCCATACAATTCTGAGAGGCTCCCTTTAAATTACAATTACTGGAGTTTAGTTTGCCCCTCGCCTACAGCATTACTGAAGTCTGCGATGTGTTATTGTCAATACAGCTGTGATCAAGCCCATATATATAACAGAGACACATGCAGATGGAAAAACAGTCACTTATAGTGCATGAGGAGTGGACTATTGGAGAAAAACACTAATAATTACAATTAAACCTAAGCAGGATTCTAACATATTAAGCATATACCAATTTCCTAAAGTCTGTATAATTTAAATTAAGCCAAATAGATTCCAGGACATTTTTGAATATATTGTGTGAACTGTGATAGTTGAAGCCTTTGTGATTTGCTTGTAATATAACGTTGCACTGCACTGTTGGGAGACTGATAAAACTATGAGCATTTCGATAAAGATAAATGAAGCAAGCAAAGTATAGACTGATCTCAGTTATTATCAAACCCTTTTATTTTATTTATTTTCTTATCTTTTTTTTTTTTTGCTTTTTTTGTTAAAAAAATAAATAAATCCACAATAACACAGAAAACTGGGAGAAGTCTAGAGTGGGGTGTTTATGTAACAAAATGCTCTGACCAGGTTTCACTGAGTGCAGGAGACAGACACAACACATTTGCACACCTCTAGATGTACAGATAAGTTGTAGACAGTTTTGAAGCTGTCATACCTCTCATCCACCAAACATTAAAAATCATATCTGGGAGTCAGAAAGAGGATCACGTTTTTATTTTTCACATTAGAATTACTTTATATACTAGACCCTATGTAGTTAATAGTGGTGAATATTTGTATAGGCTTAGTTTATGATTTAATAAAGTATGTACTCATAAACAGGCCTGACTTTATGAGGAACATCGCAAATCTAGGAAGAGCAAATCTAAAACTAAGGGCCAAAATTGTAGCATTATGTCTAAACCATTGCAATTTAGAGGTATGCCAGCTGTATATAAACTTCCAGACAGCTGCAAGAGGCTAGTAATTTATGATTTGCACACCAAATTCCAGATCTGTGAATCCACCAATATAACTATAAACAAACTGCCTTTTTTTCATTTGGCATATATCCTACTTTACGAAAAAACAGGGTTCAACACATGCACTATCATTATTATACTGGTAGCTTTTAAATGGACATTTTGTATCGATTGATATTGTGGTATGTTTTATTACCATCATTTTTTTTGCTGGCTAACTTGCACTCTGTTAATTTTCTGTACAAGCCTTGACATGTTGCCTTCACACCTTACATGCACCTATGTGGTGTTGAATGTTGCACCTCTTACAGCCTACATGCATGCTTCCATTCCAGATTATTTTCTGAAAAATCATCTTAAAAAGCGTAAGATAATCAAGGCTTTTCTACTGCAGGACATCCTAGATGTAGAACAATCATTGTGTCATTTTTATTACTAAATCCTTGCCCTATCTAATTCTGCATATTATAAGCTAGTAAGTCACTTAGTTAAAAAGTCAGACCAAAGAAAGGTCCAGACACCATAAGGAGCTATGGTTTTAAAATGTAAGTATATAAAAAGGCACTATAGGCACATATAGATACAGTACATCCCCTGGACCTGTTGACTGGCGCTGACCCTCACTGTTTGAGAACAAGTAACAAAAGTGTAAGCACTAAGTCTATGCATTTTATTTCAAAATGATACATTTTTCTAAATAAAATAATATGGCAACATCATGCCTCTCTGTAACACGTAGTTTCTCAGTTATGAAAATATGAACATAAGAGTAAGAAGTAACAGGGTATTTCCACTACAGGTCACCATACATTAACAATCTTAGTGCCATTTTGTTACTTATATACTGTCTTTTCCTATGTTATCTTTTAGTATTATTAATTGATAACTCACTATTTTAAACTTGTACTTTTGAGTGGCCGTATCCCACAATTCTACCAAAAGGGGAGTAGTTAAGTTATTTATGTAATTTTCATATTGATTAGCAGTCCATACATATGTCAGATGTGCCTAAATTCCAATAGTCATTGTCCAGATTTTCAGTGTCCACAGTTGACATTCATGCTATAGACCCTGCTATAAATTTCATTATTCACTGTGAACATGTACAAAATGTATCATGTAGATAAAAGGTGATAAAATGTTATACACGTTTCTCCTATAGTTTATAACAAAACCGATGCTATGAAAAAATGTTTCAGACACAAACCAAAGATTTTTTCTTCATGAATAAATCTTTTCTTGATGCAACATCTATTCAAATAACATACAAAAACACATCTAGCATATTAAAATACATACTATTACAAATTGCTGAAAAGGTAACATGAAATGATTTAAAGTAACTTCTTTTTCGAGCATGGCAAATACCAATATTCCCAAGCCTCCTCAAACCCATATTTAAATATTCTTATTCTGAAATCATTCCATCTTGGAGAATAAGCAAAGTGATTTAATTAATTTTGTGACTACTGTTCTTTATCCAAGTTATAAAGAATAGTTTAGCTTGGGTGTGGGACCAAAGGAGCACTACACGGCAAAGTACACTGGCTGAAAGTGCAGTTCTCTTAACTTTTGTGAAACATTCTAAATTGATATATATAAAATGTTAATCTTCACATGTGCCTGTTATAAGTAAATATAAGAACATCATTGGTTACATTTAAGTGTTAAAGTTAGAACAATCATTTTCCTGAGCATTTCACACAACAAAACTGTTGTCACTAAACCTCTTAAAATATATTTTTTCTTTGTAGCATGAAGCATAAATAAATTCATGTTCATGTTGTGCTATAATCTAGCTCACATAATAAGGGGCCACATTGGCCCCACTGCAACATTCTTTATTTGATGGAATAATTCTAATGGTTATTGAGGAGTTTCTCTACTTTTTAATAACCATTACTATCACTTAAAATATGTTGCATCATTACCTGATAATCACAGCTGTTCATGATCACAAACCTACACCTTTATCAGCTTTCCTATATCCAACTTGTTGTTATTTATTAGTTGATTTGGGGCTTATCTTTCCTCAACAGATAACTTACAGAACTTGTTGTAGATTTAACAGCAAGAAGTTGCCTAACTTCTTCACAGCAGACATGTTCAAGCACATTTAAAATAGAATAAAGACATGGATTAACTAAGCTTTTTTTTCCTTAAATACATTCTCTTTTTTTTGATATAGCTAAGTCTGTGCATAAAATATGTAATTTCAGCTAACACATAATTTGAAATCACAAAGTTTTCATTAGATTCACTAACTTAGATGGTATAAAAGACAAACTCCATTTTAATTAGGAAATTTCAGTATTATTAAACCTGAAGTTGCTCAAAATTATTTTGCTGTAACACAGATATGATGTCATAATACCTTTTATTGGATTTAACCTGTCTCCCTATATATCCCATATTTTGAGATTTATTGTCTAAATGTCAGAGTAGACTCTGAGAGTATTACCTTGTCTGCTAAATGAATATTAATTTTAATATAATATGACAAAGTTTGATTTTTATACCATGGCATGACCCGTTCTTCTACAGTTTCAGTCTCTCTCTCCCTATCTCTCTCTCTCATCTGAAATAAATTGTGCATTTCCCATTCTAGGTACAAGTGGATATCTCAGCACTGTATCTAACATAGTAACCTAATAATTGTTGATGAAAGGCTGATGCCAGCTCAAAAACTTGAGTCATTGCAAACATATGTTGGTCCAATAAAAGGTGTTACATTACATCTGTATCCCACTACCTTTGTACTTTTTAGTGACCAAAATGGCATTTGTTTATTTTTTTCTTTCAAAATGATAACACAATTTTCTTAAAAAGGTTTAGCAGTACTAATATCATTTCTGGAAATGGCTTTATGGGTATGTGTGTGTGATGGCGCAACGTACTTTATTGCCTTCTTTTCCATGTTGCATGTTTTCATTTTATTTATGATATTAACATACATTGTTCAGTCAATGTTTGTTTATTGCTTGTGAGTTATGTGTATGTGATCCCGAGAAGCTTCCTTGATCTGTAATCAAGTCACCATAATCACGAAGGAGATAACTGCTATGGTTCTACACATTGCGTGCTAGTATGCTATGAATTATTTTTATCATTTGTAGCTTCCTACAAGCTAAGCAATTAAAAATATTGGAATAACTGTTGCTTTCATTGTGATTATTATAAGGAAAAGAAATTTGTGTTTCATAATTTTGTACTGAGATCATTAGATTTTGACCTAATAGTGCTACTGTGTGGCCAGACTACTTTAACAATATATGTGCAGTTCTAGTCCCATTTGTTTAAAGTATTTTCAGGTAAAGTATTACGCTCTGCAATTCTGTATTGTGTTAATTAATTCTCTGCATTTCTTGCCAACAGTCTAACTTGCCCTCCTGTCTTGCTGTTTCAGGTACATTTTCAGGTTATACTATTTCAACTCTTTACTTCAGCAGTGCTAACAAATGACTCATTTTCATGCTTTTATTTAACAATATGTAAACTGTTTTGAATATACTTTTTTTTGCAAATACAGATATTAGAACATGTCTGCTGGCCAGAGTTTGCTAGCATGCAGAAATCTACACTCACTATAAGCCTTAATTGAAATGATGCAAGCACTCTAGCCTCCATCTTTGGTCTCCATGTTCAATTTTTCAAATCCATCCTGACTTTGTGTCTAATTTTGTCTTCTCAGTCTCATTCATCTACAAACATTGTTTTCATCAGTTAATGCTTTTAACTAAGTACTAGTAATTTATTTTCCTCTATACATATCCAGTGCTTGATAACACCATATTTACACATCTTAAAAGCCTGCTCGCGCTTTCTTTCTTCATCTTATGCCACAAATTATTGTGTTGTATTAGAAAATGCTGCCAATATGACTTCTAATAGACAGGAGGAGCTATGGCACAAGAGAACATTTGCTGGACTTAGCAAACAACTGAGTCCTTCTGTAGGTCTGGGTTATGCTCAAAATAGGTAAGGAGTTTCATTAACCTTGGGAAAGAACATTAATAAATCTCTGTATTTGTTCTTGGCAGAACTGTTGGCAGAACTGGACTGCTTCAATTTAATACCTTGAGCTACTGAACTTGGCACAGACAACACAGAATCAGGAAGTAATTTGGCAGCTACTCAGCATTCAATAAATACAAACTCAAGTTTTTTTAAAACTTTATAAATATAGGTCTACTAATGTAACCAAGGTAAAAGCTACATATTTTAGAATCAGAAAGCCACCTTTACATGGTTATAGCATAATTACAGCAAAAAGAAATGGTAAAAAACTTTGTACTTCATCTCTAATGTGTACTTTACACATCAACCTCATTGACTTGCCATTTTGAGTGAATTATGCAGTTGCAGTCACATTTACAACTTTTCACATTAATCTAACCAGTTTTCATCACCTGATTCCTCAGCTCACAGGATAGTGCAGTCAGTCTGCTAACCACAACAATCCCAGACATTAAACCATATTCAAAAATTTCCTTCAGCCTCAAGATAGGCAACACAAGGTAGACCAGGGAAGAATTTAAGGCCACCCATCCAGTTAACTAGATTTACCTTGCAAATGGCAATATTGTTACTCTGATTGACATGCAGTGAAAAATTGTCCAGAGGTGGTGGATATTGAGATTTGAATCTATCATGCCAATGTGTCTTATTTCTGTGATGATGAAGGTTTATGTCCACTAAATGGACACTTGAGGAGCCATTTATTCTGCAAATAGGAGGTCTATGAGAAACAGAAGTTTCATGGCTTGAAAGTGTAAACACAGATCAGCACAACAGACTGATTAGGGATGCCAGTCAGTCCAGATAAATGAAGATCTCGAGGCTGTTGATATTTTTAGTTAGGAATGTCTGCTTCTCTCAAGTTAATTGCATGTTTTGGCTAATACATTCAAAAGGGGAGGCCTGATGAGTTATTAGTAAAGGGGAATTAAGTACCTTAGTCTGATATCAATGTCCTTACAATAATTGTTAGCATAGTCATTACAGAAGCTAATCACAAAACCCAAATTACAGTTGTCGGCAAATTTAGGTAACAGTAGACCAGAAGTGTTGGCTTGACATAATGAAAAACAGATATCAAATAGAAGAGGGTCTAAGACTTAGCCTTGCTGCATTTAACTAGTTTTATTTTCCTTTCAGCAGCAGTACCTGTGACTCATATGGGTCCTGTCAGACAAGTTAGCTATCCAGCACATAACATAAAGATTTCTATTCAGATTACGTCTATCAATAACTCCTGCATTGGAAATAGTATCAAAGGCCTTTACCAGGTCCACATTTGCTGTATGTACTGCATAACTGCAACACATTGCTTTTGTGACTTTCTGAATGAAATTAACGACATTAAAAAGGCAGGACTTATTTTTGGCAAAACTGAACTGATAAGAGACTGATCTAAGATAATACATTCCATAACGTAACATATCAAGCTAATGGTAATAACGGGTTTATGTTTACCACAGTCCATGGTTAGGCCACTCTTGTGTAATGGGATTACAGTGTTTATTTTGTAGGTCTTGGGCCTTGGGAACATAACCTGTAGAGAGGTTTAAATTAAAAAGTTTAAGTCAGCATTCTGGTGACCGATAGTCAAGCAAAATGGGATGTCATCAGCGCCCATGTATGAGGGGGTTCCTAGCTTTTGAGTGGGCTGAACGGACTAACAAGACTTCCTCCATTATAGGTATAGAGGGGTGTCTAGGACTGTAGAACAGTTATAACTGTGGGTGCAATGAAATTTGCACTAAGATATTAACTATTTCCTCTGGCTTAGAGAGGGCAGCATTATTGTGTCTTAGTTTCAAACATTACTTGGTGTTCTTAACTTTCTGATACAGTTAAAGAAAACATTGTCCTTCTCCACTCAGGCTGCTGACTGTTTTAAGATATGGTTTCAGTTGCTATTTTAAGTTGTTAATCAGCTTTGAGCATCTAAATGGTACCCTTAAGCCATTTCTAAGTGTACGTAAATGTGCTTTCAAGTTGGGTAGAATGAATCTGCTTGCTGAGAAGCTGTTACAGTTTATGCCACACAGTCTTCAGTTCAGACCACAATAGATTGCTAAATGTCAGTAATGCATGAAAACATGATCATACCCTCTAACACTTTATGCCCTGGTAGGCAGCCTCCTCTTCCCCACAGTAACTATGCTACTGGCCTTCCTTGTTTCAGACAAAGCTCATGTGTTCGTTATCTAATACTATTAACAGTGTTTCACAGCAATATACCAAAATGAGTAAACTTCCAGGTATTTAAAGTCTTTAAGTCTTTACCCCTGCAAAAGCTGTCCATTCTAATTCCACTCAACTCTCACACAGAAACTGGCCAATCAAAAACAGGCACGCCAATCCTTTAATGGAACCCAAGCTCTGATAAATTTATTGTGGAAACCACTACCCTTACCAGAGGCTAGAACACTGTGGAATCAGTATGAACAAAGATGAAGAGAAGATTTTGAGGTCTTCTCCTTCTGCATTGTAGTCTCCTGTTGTGTTATCTGGAGTGTGCATCAAAGTGCTGTTAGCAGTGCAACAGTGAAAAGCCTTGAACTCAGCAAAATCTCTAGGTATTTCCTACTTACTTGTCTCTGTCTGATTCAGCTGCATCTCATCAGTGGTTCTGTAGACTCTTAGGATGTGTACCCACTTGGGGTCTTGGTAGTTATTTCCTTCTGCACAAGTACAGCTTCTAACTGTTTTGAGGTTTGGTGGTAGTAGCTATTTTGCAACTGTTCATTTGGGATTTGTTCCTTCTACTCCAACACTGTTGAAACTACTACAGCTGCTTGGGCCCTTAAACTGCTACTCCTTTTGTATATTTTTTGCCTTCTCTAGACTGATTAGTATTTCACTTTCTACACTTGGTTTATCATCATTACGTTACATACTTTCTGCTACTGCTGGAGACATATCTCTACAGAATTCTGAAGGTTAAGTTATATGGGTAGTCCACTTCATACAGCACCTTCTGGATTTCAGTCTTAGATCTTGTTTTACTTTTTTTATTCTGCACTTCACAGTCCTTCTGTAATTTTCAGACTATCTATCTGGTCTGCTGAGCTCCTCCAAATCTGTGGTTGAACGTTCTGATTTAAGCTGCCTCTAATGCATCATTTTTCAGCCTTACAGTTATTTCCCGTATACTTGCCTCCCACATATTACTGCACAATTTAGAGACTTTTTTTTACAGTACCCATAAACAGACCTTATATTCTGCTGCTTTTTATTTGGTAGAGCTTTTAATTTCAAAAATTACTTACCTTGTACTTGGCACTGTAAAAATCCACTGCCAATCATGAGCGGACCGGAGTTCTGCTGTAGCGACCCCTAACCGGGAAAAGCCGAAAGAATTTGACTTACCTTGTTTATTTGGCACTTTTACAGTTGTACTGGTGATTTCCTGATACTGACAGTTACCTCATTAAAATATTAGTTTATATGTTATAGTTGATCCATTGCTCCCTATTTATTTTAGTACTATGACTCATTTTAATTTATCTATTGACTGTGTGCCTTATTTTAAACTGTACACAGTGTTGTTATTTAACAGTTTTAGGCAGTTTATTTTTCAGACAATTTTATAGTTCCACCGGCCTAGGCTGCATTTATTATACTAGTTTTAATTTGCTTTGGATTTTATTTCTTATTTTACTTAATGATTTTCTCATTTAATTTTTATATATTCTAACTATGAAAGTATTTGCATTAGCTCTGTTACTACTTTAAGTCACATTTTTTTCTATTTAAACTGTCCCCTCACTGCTACTTCTTTCCAATCATCTTTCTGTCATTATTATACTTTACATTTTTACTCCTTGCCTTATTTTCTTTGCTATTTTGTCCAGTTTGGACTTTGATCTTAACTACCATTTCTAGCTTTTCTTTTTTAATTTTATCATTTTATTTATACTCTTATATTCTGGAGTATTGCTATTGGGCCTTCATGTATACTTTAACAAGCAGACTATTCTAGTACAATACTTTTGGATTCATAACATAATATATTCTACACTTAATATCCAAATAATTACAAGCTTGTATTGCAGACTAAATATTTGCTTGTTTCTTAGTTTTGGAAGCACACTTTACATTGATATCACCTCTCATGCTTTTGTCAGTGTTTAACTTCAGCTTATTTAATTCTTATTATTGAGCTACAGGCTGACTTTTCTCTATCGAGACCTCTGCAATTTTTGTTTTTACTTCCTTATCTTCTCCTATTTTCTATCCTTTTTGTTTATAATTCCTCTCCAACCTCTTTTCATCTGTTCTTTTTCTTTTAGAGCTATCCCCATTCTTCTACAACATAATATAATTTATTTATTCACTTATTCCATTTCTAATTTCTAATGCCTTCACATCTACTGAAACATAGATGGCCAACAACTATCTTGCCCTTAACACTAAGAAGACCAAACTAATATTACTTACCCCTAAAAAGCAGTCCCCTAAACAAGACTGAATTCACTATACACTCTCAAAACAAAACAGCCATTTAGCTTGTTTCTTGTCCAAAACTACTAGGTGTAATCATAGATGAAAACCTAAAATTTGATCTGCATGTGTAAATAGTAAACTAGATCTCCTCTACAGACATAAACACTTCCTTATTCACTTCACAAAACAAACACTTGCCTCAACCTACCTACTACCATCTCTCATTTATGGTGCTCCACTACGTATTAACATTCAGTCCTCTGAAATCCAAGCTTGAGACCTGTTATAATAAAATGCCACGTTTGCAATGAATGCCAAATACTTTTCCCATCACTGTTCCTCCTCATACTCATTGAACTGGCTCAAGCTCCCATGTTACCTCACATACTTACAACTAACAGCAGCACACAAAATTATCTTCAAACCCTTAGACTGCCCAGCACTTACTATATTTACTCACTACCATCAAAGTAGGCCTTTGAGATCTAAGAACCAACTTCTCCTGAAAGTAGAAAAAAACAAACCTTCCCGGTGACGTGCTGCTATACTCTTTCTTGATTGCCAAGCAATGGGACACCCTGCCACTGTTGATAAGGACTACCAGAAACCTATCCTCATTCAAACCATCTCTAAGCCAACACCTCTGCTTTCTATGACACTGCACAAGTGCCAACTCTACACTTCCCAAAACCTGATTTTCCAGTTTCTCACTACTATGGTGAATATTGACTTCCTTTCTGTCTAGCTGAATATCTTCTATTTGAGTGACCACTCATAAAAACTCCATCTATGTTTACTATGTTGCAATATCAATCAGACCTATTTTGAATTGATTTGATTGACATGTACACCTATGTTTTTATTTACTGAAACATTTCTATTGATGTTCCTGCAGAACTTACCTCCACAAGTTTTAGTATATTTACTATACTATTTGATGTTTATGATATTATATATTCAATTGTGACTCTTATAGTCTATATGCTTGTTATCTTCTATATGTATTTGTACTTACTGCTACATTTCTAACACAAGTTATTGGTATACTTAATATGTTATTTGATATTTTTGATACTGACATGATTACCTTTTGTGTATTTAACTGTGACTCTTGTACTGTATGCGATTGTTATCTACTGCATGTATTTGTATTTACTGCTACATTTCTATTGCTATCCTTTTGGAACATATCTCTACAAGTTATTATACTCGTCATGCTATTTGATGGTTTTTGATATTGACATTATTACCTTTTGTGTATTCAACTGTATCAATTGTACTATATCTGCTTGTTAATGTGGAGCTTTTCTCCCCTGGCCCCCACTGAAAATGGGCTCATTTTTGCCCAGTGGACTATCCTGGTGAAGAAATGTAAATTCTTATTTCCATAAGCTATTTTTTGTTTGTTTTATGGCTGATTTTCTGAATTCTCTCTCTCTATCTACGATGGACCTAATTTCCTGGCTTTTTGCCTCTTCAGTCCATCTTTTTTGCCAGTTCACATTTTTAATCTTTGTTGTGGCCAGTGGAGAGATGTCACTATGAAAATTACTGACTGCATATCTATGATGGGCTTATAGCTGTATGACTGTTTCCCTTGGGCAAAAGTCCATGGAACTTCATCATTCTTTCCTTTGGGTGATACTAAGGCTTTTAGTTTACCACCAGCTGTAGCTGATTGGGACCCATCTTCCTGAGGCCCCTTTTATGGCACTATTTTTCAGTTTGAGGTCTAGCTGCAATAAGTATAGCATTTCCTCACACATGCTGCATGTTTTAAATTTATTATCAAGACCTGACTTGACAAAAGCTTTGGCCCCCATTTGGCAACTGTTATTCTGCCTGGATTTCTATCATTTAGTACTATAGTTGAACAATAATGGCAGAGGAGTTGTTACCAGTAATGCTTTAAGCTATGGCTGGCATAGGTTTCCACTAGGAATATCAATTATTTTAAAATATATACTTGCTGAATGAGCAAGCTGTAGGTTGCTCCTCGCCTACTGTCCATCCATCTATGTGAGGACATTCTTGTCAAGAGATTACCAAATTCCTCATTAACTCAGTATTATGTTACCAGCCTCAGCCCTAAATCAATCAATGGACTCCATTCACACTATCAGAAACATATGTCACAGCAGATTAAATCCTGGCAGCTTTTAATTCATTCTATTGCATGCACAAAACCGCGCTCCAATAAATATTGCCAACAATTGAACTATGCATGCAACTTTAAGCAAAATACAAATCTGCTTACATTTAACCCATATCAAATCACCATCAGCCATACAAATGTAATCAGGAGTGGGTGTATACAACTTGGGGCTAACAGACTAGGAGGTAAGTGAAGTAACCTGTTATAATCCCCAACCAAGGCATCAAGAGGGCCGTGTGATGACCCCTCTCTGGGCCAGTGATCAAGGAGACTGAATCCTCACCACTAACACTGGAGAGGGATGTTCACTTGGAATACAAGTGGATGCACTCAGTATTTCCAGATGCAGACCTCTCTGCATCAAGCACAATTTTGCTTAACAGAGAACACACTCAGTCCTGGGTCTGGATCTCTCTGTCTCCCTCCGGGTCTACTTCACCTTATCACATGTTGAAAATATCGAACGGCAATAATGTCGTAAATGCTGTACATCAAAAGTGTTGTTGTGGGATCATGGTACAGTGGGGATGAGAAAATTTGCTCTTTCCTCACTGTAGTGCGATCTCAGAGTTGGTATATATAATTAGCAGGGGATGTGGGGGGGCGCAGCCCCCCACAAGAACAGTTTGGATGTATGGCATTTTCAATGTTTATGCCGTTCAATATTGTCATCTTTCAACAAGGTAATATAGACACCTCCCTCCAGGTCCCCAGTAAGACTCCCCACTTGCACGTAAGGTTAGGTCCTCAGCTGAGTATCTAATCCAAGTCCACCAAAACCCTCTATGTGAGACCAGTGCTTTTGCCAATGACCCAAGCAGCACACACACACACACACACACACACACACACACACACACACACACACACACACACACACACACACACACATACACACACACACACACACAAACACACTGAGATTTAGTTTTTCACAAACACACACCTGGAAAAGGCTGGCACAGATTTACCTGCTGTTCCCCATTCTGCCCAGAGTATAAGGTAGTTATCACTGCCACCAGACACTCCACAGTTAACTACTCTAATGCCCTTAACAAAGGGTGTCCAATTATACTGTGTAATATTAAATGTAATACAAATGGTAGTAGTTGACCAGGACAGCTAGGCCTTCAGGAGTAGCCCACACAGTGTCACCAAATAAATATAAGCACTCTCAAAAGTTAAATACTTTCGAAAAGGAGCAGCCACAATAAATGTTTTTAATATATTTAATATTTTATTAATTGTAATACAAATGGTAGTAGTTGACCAGGACAGCTAGACCTTCAGGAGTAGCCCACACAGTGTCACCAAATAAATATAAGCACTCTCAAAAGTTAAATACTTTCTAAAAGGACCAGCCACAATAAATGTTTTTAATATATTTAGTAAAAAACTAATAAAAGAGCATGAAAATACTGACTATATACTTATAGTAAGCCACAGAATTCAAATCACAAGAAATATTGAAATAACATTGATGGACAGATTCAGACAAATAAAGAAAAACAATACTCAATACGGAGAGATTTCTCTTTGTAAGATCTAAAATTTCCAAGATGGTTGGCAGAATGACTTCATCTGGTCAGCTGACTCTAGGTTCTCACACTATTTCGAAATTTCTTTTTGCATTTTTTCTTCCCAAAGGGCATCTTCATGAACTTATACAAACTGAAAGGAGTCACAAAGGCTGACCTCTCTCGAGCCCTGGGAGTCAAGGGCATCTGCAAGTAGCCATTGGTCAGATCAATAGTGGCCAGATACTTAACCTCACACAGCTTCTCTAAGGCTTCATCTATCCTAGGCTTATGGTAAGCATCTAACTCTGTGTAACTATTTAGTCTTCTGCAGTCCACACAGAATCTGGTGCAGCCATCCTTCTTTGTTACCAGCACCACTGGGGAAGCCCAGAGATTTCTGGACTCCTGGATTACTCCCAGTTCCAACATCTCCTGTATCTCCTTCATCAGAGTAAGTCTGACTAAACAAAGCCCCCTGTAAGGGGTCTGCTTGATAGGTCTTTGGGGCCTGTATCCACATGGTGCTGCACCAGATGGGTGCACCCTGGTTTCCCAGTAAAAATGTCCCCAAATTCTTGTAACACTGCTCAGATTTTTCAAACCTGGGTAGGGGACAGCCACTGGGACATTCCTATCCCTTCCACCAGACCCCCTTCAGACTCCTCCTGCCATCCACTGCAAATACTCAGCACAAGGGCCTTCCTATCATGGTAAGGCTTCATCGTGTTAACATAGTACAATTTGCACCCCTGCCCATACCTCTAAATGTCTTACAGCAAAAAATCTGGACAAAGCCATTAAAAAAGTGGGACAAAGGCCCAAAAATAGGGACAATTTTTAAATACCGCTCTAACAAAAAATTTGATAGAATAATAAGTTTTGCATTAGCATAAATTCCAAAGTCCAAAACTCAAATGCCTGTCGTTATTTTCTAACTTCAGTCTTTAATGATTTGCCACTAATTTGCCAGAAAAACACAATTTTATGAAAAAAGTACCAAAAATTTGAGGCAAAAATCTGGACATTCTGCGAAAATCCGTACATTTGAGAGGTATGCCTCTGCCTACTGCCTAGCAGTTCTACCATGTAGTTAACATCACTGACCTTCCTTACCACTTTGCAGTGTTCCTCCCAACCTTTCTGCAGCTTACTGTGTCTAACTGGAATGAGCACCATCACCTGTTGTCCCACAGCATACTCTGTGGCTCAGGCATTCCTGTCATACCAGACCTTTTTCTGCTGTTGGGCTCTTGTCAGTTTCTCCAGGGCCAAGCCCATGAGCTCCCTAAAACTTGCCCTGATGTTTAGGAGATATGCCACAACAGACTCAGATTGAGAGGCCCTGTCACCCTATGCCCATATAACAACTCAAAGGTTGAAAAACTCATGGATTCCTGTGGTACCTTTCTGTAAGCAAACAGCAGATGGGGGAAAATATTTGTCCCACTCTCTTAAACTGGTCTGTAAATGCCCATAACATGGTCTTAGTGTAGACTTTAACTTCTCCACAAGACCATTAGTCTGGGGATGGTAGGGGTGGTCTTTAGGTACTTCACCCCACAGTGCTTCCACAAACAAGCCAGCAGATCTAACATGAAATTGTCACCTCTGTCAGTCAGTATTTTTTTGGGAAACCTACCCTACTTAAAATCTCTAGGAAAGCATTTGCCAATTTTTTGGCCTCAATGGAGGACAGACCCACTGCCTCAGGGTATCTAGTAGCGTAATCTACTACCACCAGGATATACTTCTTCCCTGTAGAGCTTGAGGTACCCCACAATATCCATAGCTACCCTCTGAAATGGCTTCTTAATCACAGGCAAAGGCATCAAAGGAGCTTTGACCTTGTCTCCTGTCTTGCCTACTTTTTGGCACTGGTGACAGGTCTTGCAGAAATCTGTTACATCCCTAGCAATCCCAGGCCAATAAAAGTTCTGCATAATATGGTTTGCCTTTATAAAGATGAATCACAGTGCTTCGAATGCTCATATGAGCGACTTGTAACCACGAAAGTGAAAATGTCGATAGACCTTAATGTTTGAAAAACAGCAAATTGAAAAGCAGATTCACTATTTTTCGAACATTAATGTCGAATGGAAATAAAATAGAAGTGTAAAGTTCTAACTGTATCTAGATAGTATTTTAACTTCTGTGCCCTGTATATTCTACTTGTATATTGTATTTCTGTATGTTTCAATGTGGAGCTTTTCTCCCCGGTCTTCTTCTGAGAAAGGACATGTGTCCAGTCAGGCTTTCTCAGTAAACAAATATAAACTAAATAATAAATAAATAAATACCTATTTAATAGATCAAGGCAGATGATGTGGTGAATGTTCTCCTTGTTGCCAGGCCCAAGGCAGAATACTCAATACTGAGAGATTTCTCTTTGTAATATCTAAACTTTCCAAGGTGGCTGGCAGAATAATCTCATCTGGTCACCTGACTCTAAGTTCTCACACCACTCCCCTCTGAAGCTTGAGACAAGATGCTAGCATAGATGTGATAAGATGCATAGTTAAAGTATTGCTAATGTTTATGGCAGTGCCTGGGGCTCCGCCTCTATTTACTCAGCTAATAAACATGGGCTTCTTCCAGACATTTCATCTCTGGTCCTCACAGCTGTGAGATAAGCACTTCCACAGCCCAACAGGTGGTCCAATTAACAGTATTTTTCTTAAAGTAAGAAGTAAGCTAGCTGTTTAATCCCTTCTCTTCCAATGTCCTTTGCTAACATATATAAATACAGTCTCACATGAATATTCCTTCTCTGTTCAGCAGGACCCACTGTTGATACATATGCTTACAAACACATTTTGATTTTCAAATGACATGCAGTTTTAATACATTTGTAACATAAGTATCTGTACAAATCAGATTGATATTCAAATTGCATACACTCCTACTACATTTGTAACATAAGAATCTTGTATAAATCAGTTCGATATTCAAAGGACATATCATTCTTTAAAGAACTCCAGCTGGCTATGCTGGCACTAGCCCATATCACCACAAGCCGACATCATCCTCCCAAAAAAAATTACATGAGTACAGAAGAGGACAGGTCAGAAGTAATGTGACCTAACAGAAGAAGTCTGCCTCAGGTTATGCTCATGAGTACTGCGTACAGTAACTTTAGGCCAAAATGGATGAGAAAGTTATTGGGCCATAACACTGGCTGCACAAACAGATCAGAGGTCTTCACTTCCAGTTGAAGGATCAATTATGTTGAATGTCCAGATTAATGCATTACAGTCTTAATAGCTTAAGAAGAAAAGCCTTCTGTAATACAACTAAACTCTGTAGCGAAAGCTACTAATTTTTCATTGATCCTCAAGTCACAAAGGAAAACACTGTAAAAATAATTAGTACTCATTTTATAGGTTTTCTGAAAATAAAGCCAATCAGGAACAGATGGGAATGAGTATTTTAAAACTGTGTTATACAAATTTTATAATGTTTAAATGTTATTGTTTATGAAGTCACTATTTCAATCTATCAAGTGCCTTGTTTTGTAATCATTTAGTACTCTGACAGTGATTAGTATAAGTCCTAAAGTAGTAAGAATGAATTGCTGAAAATGCAGATGTATATAGTCCAAGTTTGCTGTTCATTGCACTATATCCTTTTCTTTGAGGAATGACGATCTTGTAGTTGGTATATATAAGTTTTGGGGGTTGAGGGTTTTTTCCTGACATTGGAGGTGTTTGAGGCTTTTTCCTCACATTGTGTGAGTGCATTGGGTGTATCTCACTGTGAAAAAACTTTAAAGGAAAATAGCAATTTCAACATTCACTGATTTCATGCATTTGGTAGTTATTGTTTCATAATTCCAAGATTTGCTCTAATAATTCTTGGAATTGCAATAGGGAATCATCCTCTTATTTATGTAATGAGACACAAAATGTATTATTTTATCATTACAATAGTAATCATTTGAAATGCAGGGACTTGCTACAGCGAGTCCTGAAACATGTGGGCTGAATGACCGAAAAAATAGATTTAAGCATCTTAAGTCTAAGATAATCATTTCTTGGAACAGTTCCATTTTCTCCATGGTATGGCAATCTCAGATTTAGAATATTTAAGTCCAGGGATGTAGGGCTTGCTTCCCTGCAAAAAAGAAATTTAAAGGAGAAGAACAATCTCCAAGATTTTCTCTTCTCTTGCATTTCCAATCTTTTTTTTTTTTTCCTGCATGTAGGCACAGAGTCCATTAAAACATTCAGGGAGCCCATTAAAACATTTTATATTCAATTTTAAGTCCTCAGCTTCTGTGATTGTTTTTATCTTATCCTGCACCATCTGAAGTACCTGCATTTTCTTTTTTTTTATGGCAGTTTCTCTTCTGTAGAAGTTCTGTTTCCGTGGGTTTGCTTATTTACTAAAGTTATACGTATTTTTAAAATCATTAACAATAAAATTAATTCAGATAATTTTATACTATATAAACAAGTTGCTTTCGTATTAAGCATATAAATGTGAATTTAGAGCACTTCTCAGTTGTAGTAACTGTGCATAGAGATTTACATTTGCAGATGGCACATAGACTGCGTTTGTAGCCATTGTAGTTAAACAGAAATGTAACACTCTCACTGTGCCTTACTACTTTCTACCAATACTAACCCTAATAATCATATGTCTACCCTGCTTTTATCTTCCACTATCTAAAAAGTTTTTTTTTTCAGTTCTTTTCCTTCCCCTTACAGCTTCTCATGATCAAAAATAGTTACTATTCTTTGTGAAATGCTAATTTATTTTATTTATTTAATTTTATTTTACATTTAACTGTGGTGGTGGTGCTGCGATAGCATTGTCGCCTCACAGTAAGACATTGTCCTGTTCGTTCTCAGCTAGAGCGTCTTCTGTGTGGAGACATGCGTGAATGGGCATACCTTCTTTGAAGGTTGTGCGTCAGAGCCGGCAACTCGGTACGCAAAAATCTACTGCCAATCATTAGCGGACCGGAGTTCCGCTGTGGCAACCCCTAACCAGGAAAAGCCAAAAGACACAACAACAATTTTATTTTACATTTGTTTACCGGGATAGTCCGACTGGATATATGTCTATTTTCAGCAGAGGCCCAGGGAGAAAAGCTCCAATCAGCTGATGATTAGAATAATCAGATGATTAGCTCCAATCAGCTAATGATTACACTTTAACCTTTCAATGCCTACCCTTTACCCTAAAAGTAGAGAGAGTTGTTCACAAGCTACTGACAGCCAGGTGGAACTACCTAACACCAAATGTTTGTAACTGCATCAAACAACCTAATTCCAACAGTCACTAAAAGTTGCACTTAGTAAATTCAGTGCAATGCAAATTCTTCAACAATCCACCTTAACACAACTGCCCCCTTTACCACCCCCATATGTTGGAAAAGCCTGCTTATCAATCCTCAAGATGCAGCATGGTTATTGCTAGTTATATATTTTTGACAGTGGACATAAAAGATCTTTACACCTTCATACCCCATGATTTAGGTATCTCATGGGTGTCTGATTTATTGTTACAAAAGGGAGCCAACTTGGAAATTAATTTGATTGAGGAATTATTAAGTACTATACTAACTAATAATTTCTTCTTGTTTGATGGTGACCGTTATTTACAAAAAAGTGGAGTAGCAATGGAGTCTCCTTGCAGTGCAAGTTTTGCCAATATGGTTATGACGTATTGGGAATGTGAATTTTTGTTTAAGCATTCGAGTGTTTGGAAGCAAATTTTTTGGTATACTCATTACCTGGTTGACATTTTAATTATTTGGAAGGGGAGTGTGGATACAATTAAAGCATTTTTAGAATATATTAATAATACCACCTCCTTCCTTGAATTTACATCATAGTTTGATACTGATGTGATTTCTTTTTTAGATGTCCAGTAGTCAAAGGATAGGCAGAATAACAGATATATTGCCAGAATTTTTAGGAAAAGTACTTATTCTAACACTTTTCTACATTTTAAAAGTTCCCATCTTTTCCATTAAAAGACAGCCATTGTAAAAGGGCAGTTGGTTAGGGCCACAAGGATGACTTCTCTAGATGATGCTTTTTTTGTGTGAATGCAACAACTTAAAGAGTATGTTTTTCAAATCTGGATATCCACCCTATTTCGTTGATGAATTAATACAAGAACTTCAGTTTAAAAGACATATAGGTTATTTTCAACCTATATTGAATGGTAATAGGGTTCGACAAATTGAGGAACATCCTTTATTGGGGTGTAATGGTTTTAGTGAAGCTGATACAGAATGTATTTCATACAGCATTAGCTTTACTACTCCTTTTACATTAGATTCTTTAGCTTTGAAGAAGATTCTAATGAAAAAATGGTCCTTAATAATGGAGGATACATCTATTAGGCTGAAAATAAGTGATTGACCTAGGGTAAGTTATAAGAGAGGACCTAATATTAAATGTATACTAGAGAAGAATACGGCTCCTGTTGTACATAACCCTTTGGATGTTTAAGTGTGGTTCCTGCTCATATTGTAAATATGTAGAATTAACTAGCACTTTTAAAGTTAGGGATACATTGTACAAATTCAATGGTAAATATAATTGTAATTCTAAAGGAGTAACTTATTTAGCCAAATGCCAAGCATGTAAAAGTTTTTATATAGGAAAAAGGGAACATCAATTTAAACAACGTGTATATGAACATCAATACAGTATTAGGAAGCAGAATTCACATAATGCTTTGGTAAAACATATTTTATTACATCAAGGTCATTCCTTTAAATATATAATTATTGACCAGGTGGCGAATAATATTAGAGGTGGCCCTTGGGTTTTAAGACTTTGAAGATAATGAACTTTTATGGCAACTTAAGTTAAATGCCTATATGTATCCTGGACTTGATGATTAGTGTTCACTTTATTGTGTTTTAAAGTTGAAATCTTTGGAAAGATAGGATGCTGTGTTATAAGTAATTAATACAGTATTTGTATTTGTAAACTTTAATGTGTGTGTGTGTGTGTGTGTGTATATATATATATATATATATATATATATATATATATATATACATGTGTGTATTTGAAATATTTTAAGTTTCCTTGTGTACGGATTCCTTTTAAAGGGGGTGGTATGGTGATGTCATTAAATAGTGATGACTGAGGTGTATAGTATTTAAACTGCCTTCTATTAGTAGTTATTTGTCTGAAGACGTTCAAGTGATTGGTTTTGACTGAAAGCGCTTATTATTAAAAGGCTTTTTTTTTCTGAGTATTTGTGTTTCAGCCTCTGCTCTACATCATATCGCATTTAGCTGTTTTTATGACTTTAATAAGCTTAGCAGCTCAGAGTATAAATTTGTAGATATAACAGCCTTTGATATTGTCATTTTGTGCTTGCAAGATACAGCTTTCTAATTTGGAGCACTGAAACATTCCATTTCTGGTCTGCACCAAAGGTCACATTATACAAAGCAACACTTCAAAAGTTACAAGTGTTTTTAGGTTAGAACAAAAGCATCCAACCATTAATAACTTTGAAAAAATAGGTCAGTGTCATTGCAACACTGACAAGGAGAAAACGGTCACCATCATCAGAGTACAGAAAGGACTGCAAATGTTTACCACGTCTGCTGCAAAATAATTGAGTGTCCTTGTCCTAGAAATAATATTAACAATGTAGAATTCATCTCTATGTACTACTGGCATACAGTGTATGCATCTATGGTTCACAGAATCATCTTAATTAATGAATAATATAACAATTGAAATCGATTTCCTTGCAAATGCTTGAAATTCTAGATGGTGTCTGCCTATTCTGACTTCAGGGGACTTGAAGCTGTCAGTTAAAGAATTAAGCAGAACATACATTCAATTCCAGCTCTATAATATGTGTGTGTGTGTGTGTGTGTGTGTGTGTGTGTGTGTGTGTGTGTGTGTGTGTGTGTGTGTGTGTGTGTGTAGTGGTGAGGACTTTACTGAAGTCATGGAGTGAATGAAGTTCTATGGATATATCATTTTAAAAGGCCACTCAGGTGCAGTTGACTGTTATAATTACATTGATTTTTGATTAATAAAGGGTTAGAGAAGCCCCTGTTCACACAGAGATTTTTAACTGAGATATGTATTTGATTTATACATGCATTGCTAATGCATTACACGTAGAACAGCACAGAAAAAACTCTGTAATCATGTGATAAGCCCTGCAGAAAATAGTCACAAGCTATTAAAGACTACAATACAGAAAATAATGCTACAACCAGACTCCATGGCAACTCAGGACTATGGATTCTCCATGTTTTTGTTTTCTAATTTGTCATCTCTTACAGAACAAATGAGCCCATAATGCTGACCTGATCTTCTCCAATCACAGATAAATAAAAAAAATAGTTGACAGAAAAAAAAATGAAATCTGTAACCAAAAGGCTTGAAATTTGTGCTTGAAATTTACCAGAAAGGATTAAGGCTATGAGCTGCTAAATAACTTAATCTTGCATTCTAGGTTTGATTCACACAATCCCCCTCATTCTCTATTTGCCTCATGTCTGACTCTGAAAACATTACTTAATTAGGCCATCTTGGATTGTCACTGAAAACACACATTTATGAGTGGATTTTGGTTGAGACAAAAAATTGTTTTAATCCCACAACAGCTATTCCATCTTGTGGTTCAATACAATTTTACAAAAGTATTTTCTAAGACTAAGCCTAAAAAGCCTAAAAGAGACAGATTACTTCATGGTTTTATAAATACTCATCACGTCTTTGCCCTTACTGGAAAGAAAAAAAAAAAAAAATCTCTTTGTCAGCCTAGAATCTTCACTCATATTCCTCAAGTAATAAACTAATGGATGATTGCCCTTTTCAAGTAAGCTGACTTACATTTTGTTTATATTTAAATATACATTCAGTTGCTTACTTAATGTATTTAGCAATTGATTTGGAACATCTCCCACACTTACATGAAAGGAACTGAAGTCAGAACATTAGAACTACACAGAAGGCAGCTCAATATGAAATGCAATCGACGTCAATCAACATAAGTCAAGGATCTACTCAATGATTGATGATAGGTTCTTGTTTACAGTAAGTTGGTATCTCAGCCCTAATATGTTGCCACAGAGTTTGCAGCACACAGAGAAGTATAACGTACTTATATATATATATATATATATATATATATATATATATATATATATATGGATTCACTTTAGAAGCTCAAAATATTGAAATGTCGAAATTCAGTATTTCGAGTAAATAAAGTAGAATCCTGAAAAGAGTGAAAGCTCAAAAGCATGAAATTCAAAACCTCGAATACCGGAGGTTTTGAATTTCATGCTTCTGAGGTTCCGCTGTGGTTACGGATTTAGGTAAGTGTGTGTGTGTGTTAAGGGTTTTGGGTAGGGGCTGTGGTGTGTGTTAGTGTATTTTGTTGCTGTGATATTTTTGTGCGAGCAGAATGTAGCTTGTGTGGTAGTGTTGTGTGTGTTTTGGTGTGTAGTGCGACCTCGAAGTAGGAATATTTAAGTAGGAGGGATGTGGGGGGTGCAGCCCCTCACATGGGGGGTGCATGGGTATTTGCCCCCCTGCGTTTATGTAGTAGAGAGCTTGTGTTTGTGACGGGAAGACTGGTGTGTGTGTGTGTGTGTGTGTGTGTGTGTGTGTGTGTGTGTGTGTGTGTGTGTGTGTGTGTGTGTGTGTGTGTGTGTGTGTGTGTGTGCAGTAGTAGCGTTAAATTCAAAATCTCCTTTGTGTGAGATTTTGAATTTCGCGCTTCTGAGTTTTCTATGTTTTAAAGATTCAACTTTATAGCTTTGAAATACTGAATTTTGACATTTCAGTATTTTGAGGATATAAAGTGAATCCATATATATATATATATATATATATATATATATATATATATATATATATATATATATATATATATATATATATATATATGGGTCCCATTTGAATGATGGGAAGTACACTTTAGCAAACATCACAATAACGGATCAGTTTTGACGAAATATCACTTTGCCAAAGTTTTAGTTGTTCCACTTACTTTTCAGCAAAGTAGTTAAGCTGGTAAACAGGTTAGTATGCCGTGGTCTTGCAGTGCTGTATTTTGTAGGTTAAACTTATGTTAACAGCCCTGCTTGCTTTTTAATGCAGATCACAATACAGTAAGTATTGGAGATGCATCCTGTCTGTCACCGTAGTCCCATCTCGGAGTTGGTATGTATGATCTGCAGGGGTAAAAATGTAGAATGAGTGTTTTTGCATTTGTTTTTATTTAGATTTGTTTTCAGTGGTGTGTGCTTCACTTAAGTAAGTTTCCAGCAAAGTGATACTTCTGTAGAATGGATCCATTGTTGTGATGTTCGTTAAAGTGTACTTTCCATCATTCAAATGGGACATATATATATATATATATATATATATATATATATATATATATTTATTTATTTATTTTTTCACCAACCTATTTAGGCATTCAAATGATGAAAAAAGTTCATTTACTGAACACCAAAAACTCAAAATAATCCCACCACAGACCTAGGGTTTCACTAAGAAGTTTTTATCCGTGCTGTGGGGAAAGCCTACCATATTTGTTCATTAAATGGCATGCAAGCAGTTTTGTATAGAACATTATATACTCCAGCTAGCTAGGCTTTAATTGGGTGGAAGAAGTAACTGCTGTTTTTAATGTTTCAGGTGGGGTTTTCCACACAACATTCAGAAAGCCTTCTTAGGGAAACCCTGGGTCTGTTGTTCGAGTTTTGTGATTGTTTCTTTTTTTTTTTTTGGGGGGGGGGGCTGTTCATTAAACAAGCCTTTTTTTCACCATTTGAGTGCTGAAATTTGTTGGTGAATATTCTTGCAGTGTTCCAGGCATTCATTTGGTCCTTTTGTGCAGATGGATGGGCAGTGTATAACTTTTTGCTGGAGGAGCACTGGTGAATTATTCAAACGTCATTTTGAAATGTATCGGCCCTCATATCTAGATTTACCTTGGATGTGGAGGATATAGCTTGGCTTGAGTCTTTGTTGAGCAGAGACAACAAAAATATAGACAGTAGTACACAACTAAGTACATGTAAGGCAGAACTAAATGTGAGTTCAGAGTTTTTGTTTTATCTGACAAAATGATTAAGTCCTGTAATGTAAACTGGCATTTTTACTTTAAAGCATAAGGTAAACAGCATATGGTTCCATGTTGTTTGAGAGTATTAGAACAGAGGACATTGATATAAGTGGTAAGCAATATAAAATACATCTTCTGTGATGTTTGTTGATTTATTTACTGAATATTATGAACACTCATTAGATGTACTTAATGATGAAGCAGTGTGCGTCAATCAGGCACTGTTGATTGAGAACAAACACATATGTAGAATATTTTGGCACATTTAATATGGCAATTAACAATTTAGATACTAAAATGCGAGCTTCTAAAATAAAAACATCTAAAAGAGATTTCACTGATTATCAGTCAGGTAATGCTTTTTCTTTGAAAAAGCAGAAGAAGGGAGTCCGGTTTTTCAAACAAGATAAATGACACTAACGCCACTCAAGTTAAGGGAAATTTAAATGGAAGAGAGGCCTCTCCTCATTGGCTATTGTAAGATGATATGAAACAATGACTGATATTTCATAATCCTGTAATGTAAACTGCCATTTTAATAAAGCCAATTTGGGTAAAGTTTCCCCCTCTACAGAAAAAATCCAAATTATAGGGACATGCCAAGTCAAAAAATGTGATGGCAAAAAACATCAAAGTAAAAGAAAAAATGCTAGAGATGCTGCAGAACATGATGAAATAAACAATGTTAATTTATTTATTAATATGACTGACTGCACCTTTTGTCCTGGTCCCCTTCAATAAAACTTCTGCATCAACACTGAACACCAGAGGGGGAACAGAGGACAAACAAGCCTGCCCTCTTCTCCACCTAAACACC
The DNA here is from genome assembly GCF_019279795.1 of Protopterus annectens. Taxonomy (NCBI): domain Eukaryota; kingdom Metazoa; phylum Chordata; order Ceratodontiformes; family Protopteridae; genus Protopterus; species Protopterus annectens. The sequence goes on from NC_056748.1 coordinate 1,004,643,632, forward strand.
CAACCGCAATGGCAAACCAATCCAAAATGCCCAAAAAACGGGAGGGTGGGTACCAAGATCACACTTAAATCTGATTCCTATTCCAGCTACATATAAAAACCTCTAAGCCCCACCCTACACCTACCTCACTTCCTCCAGATCTTCCCTTATTAAATTAACCCTTCATTTCACAAGCTCACCCTAACCCTTCCCTTTCATCCCATCCTTAACATCCTTACCCCACCTCCATTCTCTCTGCATAACCCCTAAACCCTGAAAATGTCCCTGGACAAATTGATTTTGTTCCTAAACCTCATTTGTCCCAGTCCCCTTCAATAAAACATCACACACAAAAGTAGTATTTGATGACCTTTATTAAAGTTCCATAAACAACATAACTGTATTGCATCATTTCAATTTATTAATCACAAAGTGAACATCCATGTAACCAATCAGGGTAGTGTATCCCCTCTCACCACGCCCGAATAAGCAGCATCCTCAACACTGTTCACTGATTCTTACTAATCAAAACAGCGTCCTACCACTCACTTTCATCTCCCAAACTCCTTGCATCAACACCCAACACCAGAAAAGGGACAAGCCTACCTCTCTTCTCTGCCCACCAACCTGACATAGGCTGTTCCCCCTCACCCAATGCAAGAATTTCATTAAATCCTCCAAAAATAAATTTAAGTGCACATTAAAGAGATCGAAACCAAAGTCATTCAGGTGCACTCCATTCTGTCTGAACAATACTGGATCTCTGTCATCAAAGTCCCAATGTTCTATTGTCTGAATACCCAATGCCACCAGTTGCCTTGTCAACCTACAATTAACAAATCACTGAGCCCATTCTAAAGCCATAAAACTAGCCGCATTCCTTCAAAATAACTGAGGTAATATTTCAGTCCACACAATGCACATACCCAGATATAACCTCTTCAAAGTAACCAAATAAGCTCTTATACGATATACCAACTGCCTCTTATTCCCAAATCATTACCCTGCCAGATGTACCATCAATACTTGAGGAAGCCCCATCCATGACTGTTTAAATGAAAACTCATCCATGAGCTGATTCCACATGAGGCCTTGAATACAGTGCCCTATGACTCTGCACCTGAAATGATGCAAACCCAGTTCATTGCCATGGGTCCTAACTGCAGCCCTCTTCGACACCCAATGAATATATGAATGACCTGGGATAACAATCTCCTTTCCTACAATAAAAAAAGAAAAATACTAGACCAACCACTTAGCCAATTATCTAATATTAGAGAAAAAGCCATTTGAAGAACAATGACCCACCCTCTTAATGACCTCAACCAATCTGCCTTCCCTCGGTAATCTGAAGCCCTACATATGAGAAAAGAATGAGTGGAAAACCTCTCCCCCAGAAAACTCATGCAATAAGCTCTCCTCATCACATAGGTAAACTGATTACCCATTATCGCCTTGCCACCTATTAACCAAAAAAAACCAAGTCTTGAGGGCTCCTCTCATGGGTCTGCAATAACATCCTAACCCAAGCCAGCAGACGCATCCAATCAATACTGTCTTTACCAAGAACTATCCGTGTGCCCTTCTCAAAGTAGATGTATGCAAACAAATATGCACCGCCACAGTAAATACTACAACATCCCCCTAAACTAGTGATTCTAACAACTCTGACACCCTAAATTGCTCCATTATATATTCATAAGCACAAGGTCACTCACAAAACTTAATCCCCTGAATCACCAATCACCAAAGCTAAACCCTGCAATAAAACTTTCTAATTCTGTCTTATCAATACCCATTGCTTATCCACCAGCCACTCTACCCCATCCTTCAACATATGACTAACTATCCAGGACTTAGTGAAATAATGCAACCCTGCCACCCAAGCAAATATATTGACTGCAGCCAGGTCCACCTTGCCTTACCATACACCCAAGCCCAGGCCAGGTATTGCAATAATAGTTCTTTGACCAAATTCCCTCCTCAGGCAACTGTAAAATAAATTTATCAAAATCATATACTGCCTTACTATACATCCTCCTGGTAGATGCTGCCTAATAATGCTGCACCAGCTGCCTGTTTACTTCATCTCAATTTGCCATACATCATCTGGTACCACCCTTAGCTCGCCCACCACCCTCAGAGCTAACTGTCAAAACCTGGAATACTACTACTAACATTACTACATCTTTCTTCCACTCCTTCCTCCAATCTGCAGACCAATGAACTGCAAACCATTTGACCTCCCAAAAAACACTCACATTCCCAAACCTCCTGCTGCATCCATAAACATTTGCAATTCCCCTTTGACTAACCCAATCTATCTGCCATAAATAACCATTAAACTATTCCAAGAAGGACAACCAAAGAGCTAAATCCACCCGCATAAACTTACCAATTCTTATACAATGATGTTTGCATTCTCCCTTTTATCAAAAAGGCCACTGACCTACAGAAAGTACGACCTGGATGAACTGCCCGACATGCAAAATTCAGAAGCCCTAAAAGTTCCATGACATCCTTAATCTGCATCTTGTCTTTGAACTTCACCGATCCAATCTTTTCCTTCAAACGTGTTATCTTCTCACCTGGTAGACAGAACCATCTACATTCCACATCTATTAGCAAAACCAAAAAACCCAGCTTCTGCCTAGTCAACAAGACACCCAGCTCATCACACATCCCCAAAAACTCTCACATACCTTCCAATGTTTCTCCAAACCTCTCACCTACTATTAGGAAATCATCTAATTAATGTACCACCCTCTCAGAGTCCATCCACTGCTGCCAAATCTAATGGAGTGCCATGCTATACTTCTCAAAATGGTGCAGGCTACCGAGCATTGCACTGGCATAGCCTTGTCAAAATAAAACTTACCTTCAGCCACCATGCCTAATAGCCACTCTTCCTCCCATACTGGCAGAAGGTGAAATGCAGATTCAATATCCACCTAAAACAACTGAGGATCCTTTAAACCCCCAAATATCCCACACCTCATCATTCAAAGATGCGTAACTCACCTTGGTGTCTTCTACTGAAATAAAATCATTAACAGAGTACCCCTCTGGGTAAGACAAATGATGAATAAACTGAAATTCATCAGGCAACTTCTTAGAAATGAGAGTCATTTGTGAGACTGTACGACTGCCAAAGGAGGGCAGTCAAAATGGCCTAATAGCTGCCCCATGAAAATCCATTAATTCCTCTGCCACTCCAGAATCAGGAAATCGCTGGAGCATAGGCCGCAATACTTGCACCCTAACAGTAGAATTCATCCCCATGTCTTTCCCTTGTCCCCTGGAAGGACACTCCCCCACCCATAAAAATTCCCTCTACCTTGCAAATTTTAAAATTCCTGAAATGAAGATGGTTACCCACTCAAATCAGCAAAAAATGAAGTCTGATTGACAACACTACCTTCCTGCTGGCCACACTGCACCACTGGATGTATCCCTGTACATTTTGAACAAGTGTGCAAGAACCTGCATACCACCCGTGAGCATTGTCCTGCATCTAAGGCCTAACACACGCCCACCCCTTCCCCTCCTATCTTGCCCCTTCTGCTAACAGAACCAAAGCTATCCATCATAGTGGCGAGCCATATGTCAGAGTGCCTAACCTCTCAATGCAGGGACTGAGCAACTGCTTTCTGCTTACAAAACCTCTGACCATACCATAACCAAGCATTACCTGCCCATAACAGTTGAGCCTCTCAGAAAATATGCCAAGAGTGGTACGGCCAAGGTGCTATCTTTCTCCCACCAAACCACATTGTAGTACACAAAACCCACCACCCAATTTTCCCAGGTTCATGGCTGCAACCTATCTACTCTCCTCCACCCCAAGGCTGCTAAAACCATGAGAAGATCTTTGCTATTTGCAGTTTCTGATTCCATCAAAAGCTGAACCCCTTCCGCATCAATTAATTCAAAGATATCAACACGCTCCCTTTTCCAGATCTTGTCTTTAACTGAAGAAGTTTTATGAGGAGTCAGAAAGACTGCCCCACTCCCCTGGCTCAGGGTCTGCATAGCTAACCAATCCCCAGGTCAAACCTTAAAATCCAAACCTACCCCATGTGATTGTGACTCCATCTCATCTACAGACAATGCCAACCTCCCCATACCCAAATCTACACTACCCTTCCCAGTGAATGCCTCACATGGAACCTGCCCCACTTCACTAAGCCTCTGCCAACCATGCATGTTACTGGCACACTTAATAGTCTCCTGACATGACCAATCCCACTTATCTCTGAACTATTCCCAAACTGCACCAAGTCTGACATGTCTACAGGAACTCCCAACAACATATTACCTGCAACAGCACCATGTACTGCTGCAAAAGCCGCAGCATGCACTGTAACAGCATCTCTCGACTGCTGTGCCCACTTCCATCAGACCACAGATGTTTTCTTCACTGCCTGCCTTCTCCACTTCCAACTGGACTCACCAGGTTCTTCAGACGCAGGACTTTCATTGCTAGGTAAATCTTGGAATAACAATGGTAGAAGAACTTGAGCCAGCTGAAAAAGAGAAATGTTATGACCATGAGGATTGAGAAAGGGGCATGCATACAAACCCACCCCCAAGTTCCTTCTCTAATGGTAAGAGACAAAGTCCTGGACAAATCAAACCGTAGTGATGTACTCACAATGTAGCACTATCAAGACCTGAAGATTCATGTACACACCACACCAATTCATTCCCACCATGCTTTCTACCCCAAAATATATACACATGGAGCTCATAAGGACAAGCCTACTATTTAATTTAATAACTATCTTAATTAAAACATGTTCCTCCCTCCAACCCCTAATACAAAAACTAATTTATAAATAATTAATAGCTACCATGCTTTCTGCTACCACAGTGTCCTCACTTTTGACAATGGGGAAGCAGGCTGATAACCATGCACTGCAGCTACCCCTGCTATTGGAGATTGCTAAATGGCATCCTTTGCCGGGACTTAGCCTGAATGCTGGACATGTGAACAATGAATAGCCCCCCTTTACCTCACCATCAGTGAAGCAACAATCCATCAATTATCTCTTCGGAAGCTACTTATCTATTTGTACATCCCTACCTCCATCATACCTCTCACCTTACAGTTTTAATGGTTTCCCCCTTAATACCCAGATCATATATCAACTTTTTTTTTAAATCACCTACCACTCCTTCATACAGCAATGCAGAATACCCAGCTGCCTGAGAATTAAAGTCACTACACAGTGAAGACTGTCCAAATAAAGAATTATGAATACAACAATCACCCTACCGTTATTCTAGTAGCTCACAAGAGCAGTGTTCAGAACTTGTCATCCTTTGCACCCATGTCATCCTAATCTTTGCCTAGCTTCCTTACAATAGGAGGTTGAGAGGCATCCACCCCCAACAAGCAAACAGATCCCTTAGTCCCAATGGTTAAGTGGAATGCCCGCCATACTTGCCTGCCCAACTTAACAGTTAACTGCAATTACACATGCATCATGTACAACCATTACTGACAGATGTTTCTCAGCCTGCAAATTGCCACTGCAGACTGCTGTTTCTCAGAAGTCATTGTGCTGGTGGTGCAGCAGTTAGCATTGTCACCTCACAGCAAGAGGTGCTCCGGTTCGATCCTCGGCTGGGGTGCCTTCTGTGCACAGTCTGCGTGTCCTCCCTGTGGTCACATGGGTTTCCTCTGGGTGCTCTGGTTTCCTTCCACATCCCAAAGACATGCTGTAGGTGGACTGGACACTCTAAATTGGCCCTAGGCATGAGTGTGTGCATGTGTGTGCCTTCCATGGAAGGTTGGGTGCCAGGCTGGCAACTTGATACTGTAAAACTCCACTGCCAATCAAGAGCACACAGGTGATCTGCTGTGGTGACCCCTAACCAGAAAAAAAAAAAAAGTCGAAAGAAGAAGTCATGCTTCCATCTATGCCAAGCAAGTGAAAGCAAGCAAAGACTGTGCGACTACTGGGGCAGCATCCTATTCTCTAACCAAACCACCTAGCGAAAAGTATGAAAAGAAAAGGTGAAGCCTTCCGTGAAACATGCTCTGCATCACAGAAGCCATAACCATTGACCCAGCCATGTAAAATGAAAAAGAAATAAGACTCCACATCAACACAGCATGCACACTGCTCATGAGACACCAGCAAATAAACTGACCACCAAATATTATCCAGAAGTTAATCACAAACTCCCCGAAATGTCCCTGAGAGAGAAAAAAAAAACTATGACAACAACCACTGCAAAACCATATAAACAACAACCACTGCAAAATCCTCAGCTACATATAGGGATCTAATTAATAACTAGCACCTGAGTCTGTCTATACTCACATTATAGTTACCAAGTAAAAAAAAAAGGTTTACCACTTTCCAACTCGCCAAAGAAAACACAATCCTGCTCAATCTACTCCGACTTCCAAATCAATATTACCCAAGGCCTACCTGTTCTCGAGTATCTACTGGTCGCCTTGGACCTACACTTTCAGTACAGCAAGATCATGCCTAAATCTTATCCCTATCCCAGCTACATACACATAAAAACCTGTAAGCCCCACCCTACATCTACCTCACTTCCTTCAGACTTTCCCATATAAAATTAACCCTTCATTTCACAAACTCACCCTAACCCTTCCCTTTCATCCCATCTTTAACAACTTTACCCCACCCCCTTTCTCTCTCTGAATAACCCCTAAACCCAGAAGATGTTCCTGGACAAACTGGTTTTGTTCCCAAACCTCATTTCACCTGAGTGCCTTTCTTTATTAAACAAAGGGTTTATATTTATACCTCTATGCCCCATAATATCCTTGGATGTTAAGTACGATTTAAAGAAATTCTGTAGAAATTTAAATGTGATGATTTGGTTTGATACATATAATACTGTGTTGGATTGTGAAAATGTTTCTAAATTTAAAAAGTCTGAATTTAATCTATCATATCATCTTTCAGTGTGGGTTTTTGAGAATATGGCTTTGAAAGTGCTGTTGCAAAAAGAAGCTGTGTTGTTTAAAAACAGTTTTGTAATTTAACAAAACAAAAAATGGGGCATTACAGTGTCTAAAAATAATAGAACTATTGTGATTAAAGGAGCAGATAAAGGAGGGGTGGTAGTTAATTTGGACATAAGGGATTATTTTAAAGGAACACACAAACGACTATCTGATTGGAAAATTTATTTCCATATGTTCACTGATCCAACCCCTCTGTTTAAAAAATGGTTAGATACTTTCTTGATGGAGACAGTGGTAAGTGGAGTACTTTCTTACAAACAGATGGGAGACCTTAAGGTAGATGATGAAAAACAATACATTTATTTTTACCTAAAATATAAAAAAATATTCTTTCCCCCAGCAGGCAGACGCATTGCCTGTGGAAGAGGATCTTTAACAGAGTCAGCGTCTGCCATTTTAGACCATTACTTAAAGTTCATCCTGTCCTTCATTCTGGCAAAATATAAAGATACTAACCATTTTCTGAATGTTTTGAAGGGAAAAAGGGTAAGTAACAGGGCTTATTTGATAAATTTGGATATAAATACCCTTTATACCAGCATCCAACATACAGGAAGGATAGAAGCAGTTTGACAATTTTTGGAGAGGTACAGTCAATATAAACTAGAATTTAATGTATTTATTGTGGATATGTTGTACCACACTTGAACAATTTTTTTTATATACCAGGAATTCTGTTATTTATAAATGAGGGGTACTGCTTTGGGGGGGGGGGCTGTTTTTGCCCCAGTTTATGCAGAAATTTGTATGGGTTTCTTTGAGGAAGAAATTACATGGAATCAGGACAATAATCAATTTTGGGGTTTTATGGACTTCTGATTTTATTACTTGGATGATCGCAGGTTAGTATGGGAGGGGGACATAGATTTGTTAAGGGGTTTTGTTCTTTTTTTAAATTCCAACAGGTTTGGTATTAAGTTTGATGCTCAGTATGATCAACATGCAGCACAATTTGTGGATGTTCAGATAAAAAAACTGATGAATGGTTCTCAAAGGACTATGGTTTACAGAAAACCACAGAAATTCATTATTACAAGAGGATAGTTGTCAACCATAATATATAATGAGAAACATTCCTATCACAGTTTTAAGGCATAAAATAATTTGTAATAACTATGAAATTTATAAGGAAAATGAAAAGTTGGTTAGTTTCTTTATCCAAAGGGGGTATGATCAAAACAAAGTTTCACAAGTTAAGACAGAAGTTAGAAAACTGTCTAGAGAAGAAAGGCTTAAATATAAAGTTTGAGTGGATGAACAGAAAGGCCCTAACTCCAGGTTTATATTAACTTATGGTTCCAACGTGGATAGAATTAAAGAAATCATACAGAAATATTGGGTCATAGTGCATAGTGATAAATTGTTTGAAGGAAAGGTGGAAAACAGGTCTATTTTTAATTATAGGAATGGGGGATCATTGGGACAACAATTTTCTAACTTTATTTGAACAAACAACTGCAGGTTGAATGGGGCTTGTGGGGGTTGTGTACCATGTGGCAGCTGTGTGTATTGCTCAAATGTGGCTGATGATAAATATTTTACTTCTGTTAATACCACTTGTAGTTTTCAAATAAGGGGTTAGATTGCTTCCACTACATATTGGATCATCTGTAGGGCTATACGCTACCGTAGCAGTTTTTATTTTGGTTAAACTTCTATGCCATGGACATTTCATTCAGCTATATATTTAAGTGATATAAAATGCAGAAGAGAATGCAGTCATTTGTATAAATATCAGTTATAACATACCACTGCTAA